>NW_006262022.1:5833867-5917285 GCF_000493195.1 Citrus x clementina
TGGCTTATAGCCCCGACTACTGGTAACCGCGCAACTTTCCAGAGTTTACTGTGCACTTAAAATCCCGCTACAGTGAACAGTTTAAAGATTTTGTATATAAACCGAGAGGAAGACTTAGACTCCTCAGGTTTTTCATTCTTGAGCTTTAAACTTCTCTCTCTTCTTCCCCTCCTTCTCTCTAAAAACCTCTCTCTCCGAAGGGTTCCAAAGAAATTTTCTGTTTACACAATAGTTCTATCTCAGAGCTTTGGGTGATCAGACTGGTTCTTTACCTTCAATCTTCCCGTCTTTCAATCTTCCCTTCTGGAAAGATTTGAAAATTTGTAAAGCCAACCAAAGCAAGATGTATGTTTAAATTCAGTCCTTTAAATTTTAAAGTTCAATGTAATTTAAATTTCCGCAATTTAATTTCCGCAATTTACTTTAAAGCATTTACTTTAAAGCATTTACTTTTCTGCAATTTAATTTTATGCACATTTAAATTCCAGTAATTTATTTTTAAAAGCACTTTTCTTTTCCAAGCATGCTTGCAGACTGATCTGTATCAGATCTGCCATATAAATTCTACATTCCTCTGAGGCAAAGAGACCGGATCTCGATCCTCAGTTGTAAATCTTCTCTTCTTCCTCCATTCCTTCAGAGCACCATTTCCAGGAACCGGATCTGGTACTGTGTATGTACCCAAGCCCTTAAAAGAACTTAATCTAAATCTGATAATAGCCCAATAAAAAAGAACCAACCACGTCTAAAGCAACTTAACCATATTTGGTA
Source organism: Citrus x clementina (assembly GCF_000493195.1). NCBI lineage: Eukaryota > Viridiplantae > Streptophyta > Magnoliopsida > Sapindales > Rutaceae > Citrus > Citrus x clementina. The sequence continues at coordinate 5,834,639 of NW_006262022.1, forward strand.
AAATAAGACTGATTTGGTATATCGGCTGGAAACCCGAACGTGCGGACTATTGATCTGTTCTAAGCCAGATCTGAGTCCAAAGGCTTCACTTTGTGTAGCATCGATCTGGTCTAACAACGCCACGTACTAATTAGTTATTTAAAATTTGACCAACCGCGTTCAAATTTGTTTGATCACTGTATGATCCAAAGCAAATCTACTTAATTTCAAAGCTGGTAACTTATTTTAAAATTTGGAAAAACCGATCCATTAATTGTTTAATTTAAAGTTTTAATACTGAGATCCAACGAAAGCACATCCATCCTTCGATCCTATTTCCTTCTGGTATATATATATATATATATATATATATTATTTTGGCTATAAAAGGGGGAGTTCCCCATCGGCTTAGAGCATCCAAATTTTTCATTTTATTTCTTCTTCTTTAGAGAGAAAGTGAGAGTATTTTAAGAGTTTTAACAAACTCTTGAGTGATTAGTGATTTGAGAGTTTTGGGTGAATTGGGGTTTTGGGTAGTGAGTCAAAATATTACAATACTTGTAACTCCTTTTCACTAGTAAAATATTTTTCTTCTGTTTTCGCCCGTGGACGTAGGCTAAAAGCCGAACCACGTAATTTCTGATATTCTTTTTTGTGCTTGTTCTTTAATTTTCTTCCAATTTTATTTTAACTGTGGTCCTGCTTCACCCACCAATTTACTAACAGTGGTATCAGAGCTTTTGGTTGTATTTTTGGAGTCAGGTACTGTTCACGTAAGGGGCATTATTCACGTAAACGGCATTGTTCACGTATACAATACTATTCACGTATATGGTACTATTCACGTGAAACGGTGGGAGCGATCCAAGAATTTTGCGGTGCAAAGCAGGAAATAGTGGTGTGAGTAAAGCAACTGTGTGGTTTTGTACATGTCTAAGAAAGTTCTGTCATAAAGGCGATAAGAGCTTAAGGAGTCTGGGTTTTAAGTGGGACTATTGTGACCCCTCCAGTCTTTCCTGGGAACTTTCCTGATGTGCATTCTCACACATACTCAGAACTATTCAAGGTGGTAGCGTGCGGTATTTATCAACAAAATGGCGGCAAAGTATGAAATTGATAAGTTTAACGGAAATAATTTTTCGTTGTGGAAAATGAAGATAAAAGTGTATTGAGGAAAAATAATTGCTTGCTACCAATTGGAGAAAGGTCCATGGAGATAACTAATGACAAGTGGAACGAGGTAGACGGCAACACCATTTTTTATCTACACTTGGCACTTGCGGATGGAGTATTATCCAGTGTGGCAGAGAAAAATACAGCGAATGAAATTTGGGATACTCTTACAAAATTGTACAAGGCCAAGTCACTACACAACAAAATCTTCTTGAAAAGAAAACTTTATACTCTTCGAATGGCGGAATCTACAATGGTGACCAACCACATCAACACCTTGAAGACTCTATTTTCACAACTCACAATGTTGGGTCATAATATAGAGGAAAATAAACGTGCAGAGCTTCTACTTCAAAGTCTACCAGATTCGTATGATCAACTCATCATCAACCTGATCAACAACAATCCAGTGGAGAGTCTAGTTTTCGACGATGTTGCAGCCTCCGTATTAAATGAGGAGAGCAGGTGGAAAAATAAGAAAAACAAACAAGCAAGTTCGCAGCAAGCGGAGGAGCTATCAGTGATGAGAGGGAGATCAACGGAATGTGGCCCTAGTGGGAGTCAAAATCATGGTAAATCAAAATCCAGAAGTAAGAAGAATGTTAAATGCTACAACTGTGGCAAGAAAGGGCACATCAAGAAAGAGTGTTGGAGTAACCAGAAGAGAAGAGAATGCAAAGAACCTAAGTTATCAAATGCTCAAGGGTGTGTAGCAAGTACCTTGGATGATAGCGAAATTCTCTACAGCGAGGCAACAACTATTTCATAAGGCAGAAAACGACTATCTGATGTCTGGCTTATAGACTTAGGAGCTACCTGGCACATGATCTCTCGGAGAGAATGGTTCCACACATATGAACCTATTTCAGGAGGATCTGTATATATGAGAGACGATCATGCCTTGGAGATCGCTGGTATTGGTACTATCAAAATAAAAATATTTGATGGTACAATTCGCACAATTGGGGAGGTACGACATGTCATCGGCCTGAAGAAAGATCTATTCTCTTTGGGATAAATGGATAGTCATGGGTACAAAACTAATGTGGAGAATGAAATTATGAAAATCGTTAAATGCGCGCTTGTATTGATGAAGGCAGAAAAGATCGATGCTAATTTATTTATGCTTAAAGGAGAAACACTACAGGAGGCTGATGCGTGTGTCGCGTCAAATCGAGAAGAGTCAACGATGATGTGACATCTCAAACTTGGCCATATGTCATAACAAGGTTTGAAGATTCTCTCTGAGCAAAAATCGCTTCCAGGGCTCAAATCGGTAAGTTTACCATTTTGCAAGTATTGTGTTATAAGTAAGCAACATAGATTAAAATTCAGTAGATCTATTGGTAGAAGTAAATGCATTCTAGACTTGATTCATTCTGATGTTTGGAAATCACCGGATATATTCATGGGAGGTGTAAAGTACATGGTGACTTTTATTGATGATTATTCCAGAAGATGTTGGGTGTATCCAATTAAGAAAAAGTCAGATGTATTTCCAGTGTTTAAAGAATACAAAGCGCGGGTGAAACTTGAATCTGGTAAAAAGATCAAGTGCTTGAGGACGGATAATGGTGGAGAGTATACAGACGGCGAGTTTATTGTTTTCTATAAGCAAGAAGGTATTCAGAGGCAGTTCACGGTGGCATACACTCCTCAACAAAATAGAGTGACAGAGCGGATGAACAAAACTCTTACAGAAAGAATAAGAACTATGTTGAAAACTGCTAGTCTACCCAATTCATTCTGGGTAGAAGCAGCCAAAACTGCCTGTTATATACTAAATCGGTCGCCATCTATAGTTATTGGGCTGAAGACAGCGATGGAGATGTGGACTGGAAAGCCAGCTGATTATTCCTACCTACATCCATTTGGATGTCCTGTGTATGTGATGTACAATGCTCAAGAAAGAACAAAGCTGGATCCAAAATCTAGAAGATGTATCTTCTTGGGGTATGCCGATGGAGTAAATGGGTATCGTCTATGGGACCCCACTGCCCACAAGATCGTCATCAGCAAAGATGTTATCTTTATAGAAGATCAACTACAAAGGAGAGATGAGGATGATAGCACTGTAAAAGAAAAGTCAGAGACTGTGCCAGTATATGTGGAAAATAATCTAGAAGATTCAGATTCTTCGGAAGCAGCACTAGAGCACGAAGAACAAGAATCAGTCGAGTCTGAGGCTCCAGAAGTTAGTCGGTCAACTCGTGAGAGACGACCGCCAACGTGGCACTTGGAGTATGTCACAGAGATCAACGTTGTATATTATCTTCTAACAGAGGGTAGAGAGCCTTCAACTTTCCATGAAGCTTTACAAATCTCAAATGTTACTTTGTGGATGACAGTAATACTGGAAGAAATTGAAGCTCTACACAAGAACAGGACATGGGAACTTCTAGCATTATCATGTGGAAGAAAAGCCGTTGGAAACAAATGGGTCTACAAGATCAAACGTGATGGCAATGACCAAGTGGAGCGGTATCGTGCGAGATTGGTGGTGAAAGGATATGCTCAGAAAGAATGTATTGACTTCAACGAGATATTTTCGCCGATAGTTCGACTCACAACAATTAGAATAGTCTTGGTAATGTGTGCTACATTTGACTTACATCTAGAGTAGTTAGATGTGAAAACTGCATTTCTTCATGGAGAACTTGAAGAAGAAATATATATGCTCCAATCAGAAGGTTTTGTAGAAACAGGAAATGAGAACTTGGTTTGCAGGTTGAACAGATCTCTATACTGTCTCAAACAGGCGCCGAGGTGTTGGTATAAGAGATTTGATTCTTTCACTATGAGCCTTGGATACAACAGACTCAGTTCAGACCATTGTGCATATTTCAAAAGGTTTGAAGATAATGATTTCATTATTTTACTGTTGTATGTGGATGACATGTTGGTAGCAAGCCCCAACAAAGATCAAGTCCAAAAATTGAAGGTACAATTGGCTAGGGAGTTTGAAATGAAGGATTTGGGACCAGTAAACAAGATTCTAGGGATGCAAATTCACCGAGAAAGAAATAACACGAAGATTTGACTTTCACAGAAGAATTATTTGAAAAAAATCTTACGATGCTTCAACATGCAAGATTGTAAGTCAATTTCTACCCCACTTCCTGTTAATTTCAAATTATCCTCAAGTATGTGTCCTAGCAATGAAGCAGAGAGGAATGAGATGTCTCGAGTACTGTATGCATCAGTAGTGAGAAGTTTGATATTCGCTATGATATGTACTAGACCGGACATTGCACAAGCAGTGGGAGCGGTCAGTCGATACATGGCGAATCCTGGTGAAGAGCATGGATAGCTGTGAAGAGGATTTTGAGATACATTAGAGGAACCTCAGATGTTGCATTATGTTATGGAGGATCAGAATTTACTGTCAGAGGCTATGTGGATTCAGATTTTGCAGGAGACCTTGATAAAAGGAAATCCACTACTGGTTATGTGTTTACACTTGCGGGAGCAGCTGTAAGCTAGGTTTCGAAACTGCAGACCGTTGTGGCTTTATCTACAACAGAAGCAGAGTACATGGCAGCTACACAAGCTTGCAAGGAAGCTATGTGGATACAAAGGTTATTGGAGGAGCTCGGGCATAAACAAGAGAAAATTTCTGTGTTTTGTGACAGTCAGAGTGCCTTGCACATTGTAACGAATCCAGCCTTTCATTCCAGAACAAAGCACATAGGAGTTCAGTATCATTTCGTTTGAGAAGTAGTAGAAGATGGAAGTGTGGATTTATAGAAAATCCATACGAAGGAGAACCTAGCAGATGTTTTGACCAAGTCAATCAATACTGACAAGTTTGTCTGGAGCAGATCCTCTTGTGGCCTAGCAGAAACGTAGGCAACATGATTATGGCGAAGTAAAAAGGATGGTGTGGAGATTGATTGAATTTCAATCAAATTTCCATGTGGGAGAAATGTCCAAGTTGGTGGGCACAAGCCAAATTCAAGTTGGCTTTGATAGCCAGCCAAAGAAAATGTTAAAGATTTTGGTGCCGTCCAAAGAAAAAGAAGAAGAAGTTGGCAGCAACATTTGAAAATATATATATATTATTTTAATAGCCAATTTTGGCTATAAAAGGGGGAGTTCCCCATCGGCTTAGAGTATCCAAATTTTCCATTTTATTTCTTCTTCTTTAGAGAGAAAGTGAGAGTATTTTAAGAGTTTTAACAAACTCTTGAGTGATTAGTGATTTGAGAGTTTTGGGTGTATTGAGGTTTTGGATAGTGAGCCAAAATATTACAATACTTGTAACTCCTTTTCACTAGTAAAATATTTTCCTTCTGTTTTCGCTCGTTGATGTAGGCTAAAAGCCGAACCACGTAATTTCTGATATTCTCTTTTGTGCTTGTTCTTTATTTTTCTTCCAATTTTATTTTAACTGCGGTCCTGCTTCACCCACCAATTTACTAACACGCTCTTCATTTCTTTTTCCTTAGGTAAGAAACTGGTGTATCTATTATATTGAAAGCAGCTTTATACCCAAATCCAAACAGGAAATGGGAAAGATCATATAAATCAATTGGGTACGAGCTACTTATATGTTCAGTTTATGATGACATTCGAGCATTTTTCAAATGTCAAAAAGCATATTTTCAAAATTATACAAGGAAGAAAGGTTTCAGTATCTTTAAATGTTGGCCTTTGGTGGTGGATGCAACAAATTCTTGAATTCATCTATCTTCGACAGCAGATCCTACGTCATCAACACATTCTTGAATTCGGCAGCCTCAGATACAGTGTATTCACTTAATGATACATCTTCTAGTTCTTTTTTTTCCATAAATCGATGTGCAGCTAATTGAACATTCACTGCAACCCTGATTTCTTCCGGGGATAAATATGCATTCAACTATAGTAGCACAATCTTCATGCATTTGCATCTCAACAATTGAAAACAACATATTACTCCCCAATTTATCATTACCCCCAACAAATTTGTTACAAATCGACTTAATTTATATTCTAAGGTTTCCAGTAACAACGATTAACAACAATCAACAGACATTATTTCAAAAACATTGTTTCATGTGAAAAATTAAATGAAAATCGGTAAATAAAACAAAACTTACTTTATTGTAGCTTCAAACTCCCCAAAAACCAAAACGTCGCGACTTCTCAACAGTTCACTGCTTTCGTCAATGCCTCTGAATCTTTTGAAATACTATCTAAGTAACCTAAGAGGGGGGTGAATTGGGATTTTCAAACTTAAGCTAAACAAAACACATACAATTCAATCTATTCCCTTAATAAAATAAAAAAATAAATTTAATAAAGCATAATAATAAAAGATAAGGGAAGAGATAGCAAACACAATGATTTTTACGTGGTTCGGCAATCTCTGCCTACGTCCACACCTCCAAGCTCACTAAACTTGAGGATTTTGAAATTCTAGTTATGCAACCCAAGAGGGGGTGAATTAGAATTCTAAAAATTATTCAATTTATAAATAAAAATTCAATGCAAATATGAAACAAAAAGGATAAGAGAAGAGAGATTCAAACACTGAGATTTTTACCTGGTTCGGCCAACCTCGCCTACGTCCAAGCCTCCAAGCTTTCCGAGCTTGAGGATTCCACTAAGCAAACCTCCAAGGCTTCAAATGCTTACATTTGACTTCCAAGGTGTCAATAACCTTTACAACAAGATATTATCACAATCTCCTAACCCAAGTGTATCCCAACACTTACAATCACACAAAAATAAAAGATTATAAATTTGTTTTGCCTCTCACAATATTTAAGATTACAAAATGATACCCAATATGTGAATAGATGAAGCAAGAATGTATTTTAAAGCTCAATGAAGATTGTATTCTCAAGTATAAGCTCAGAATTCGTGTTGTGATCAACTCTTGTTTGAATTTGAATGAGCTTATTTATAGGTGGAGCTGAAAACTAGCCGTTATTGACTTTCTGCACACTGTCGGATCACCGTTAACTATATGTCGGATAGCCGGTTGACTGGTCAATATGACCGTTGAGCTGATTTTTTAAATTGTCGGATCACCGTTATCTAGATGTCGGATCACCGTTTAGGTCCAGAGGCTAACCTTCAGTTCTGTTTGATCTCGGTGAGCCGTTTATTAAACATGTCAGATCGTCGTTTAGGTCCAGAGACTAGTCTTCAATTCTGATTGATCTCGGCGAGCCGTTTATCAAAATTGTCCGTTTTTCGTTTAGGTCCAAAGACTAATCTTCAGTTCTGTTTGATATCGACTAGTCGTTTATCAAGATTGTCGGATCGCTGTTTTCCACAGAAACTGCTGTAGTGAACTATTTTGCAAGATAACTGTTTTGTCTCCAAATCTTTATAAAAACACTTTATAAAATTTGTCAAAATAGATGAAAATTATGTTGAGCTTTTAAAAGATTAATCAATCTTAATCAAGTTTGTTATCATCAAAATCAATGAAGGCATATTTATGTTAATAATCTTAACAAATTTCACTAAACAAGCCTCTAATACTTTAGATGTTTACAATTGACTTCCAAGATGTCAATGGACCTTCACAATAAGAGATTATCCTCAATCTCTTAACTCAAGTGTATCTCAACACTTACAATCACTTAACTTGATTTTACAAAAAGGATTACAAATGAAATCCATAGTGATTTTGTCCCAAACCAAACTTGGAATAGGTAAACGTTGAAGGAGACCAGCAGGGGCTTTAGTTGAATACTTTCAACATCACAACGCATGTGAACCCAAAAGAAATTGGCTGACAATCTAATGTAAGTCTTGTTGATGCCAACGTGCCCTGCCAATGGAGTTGAATGAAATTCCTTTAATAAGGTTGTTTTCAAAGAAGATTCAGCACTGATATAATATTTTCCTTTGTAGAGAAATATTCCATTATGAATGGAATAGTCAGCCGTGAACTGTCCTAAAGAAACTTGGTGATGAAGCTTGAGAAGATCATGACAAATTGAATTTTCCTGCAATAATTCCTTAAGGAGATTGAAAGAAGGGCTACTATGAAGAAATAAACAAAAAGAGCTCGCATACTTGTTTTCAATCGGCTTTATTTCATCGAAGGCTTCTTGGACTCGAGATAAAGCATCAGCCGCTCAGTTTGCAGGCCTATGTTTATACTCAATCCGAAGTTGAAAACAAAGTAACTTCCGTAGATAAACCTGCTGATCAGGAGTCTAGATCACTTGCTATTGTGGTTCCTTGATGCTTCGATGGACTGTGCGTATTACAAAGAACCTGTCCAAGAGATATTGCCGCCATTTGGAGACTGCTTCCATGATAGCATGCAATTCTTTTAAGTAAGTGGATGAACCTCTTGGTTTGGGCACAATTATTTTGCTGAAATAAGCCACTAGATGGCCCTGTTGCATAAGGACTGCTCCAATTTCCAAGTTACTGGCATCTGTTTCAATCACAAACTCGGAATCAAAATCGGGTAGTTTGAGCACCGGAGCTTAAACCATTGCTTGCTTAAGGGATTCAAATGTTGTTATGGCTTCAGGACTCCATTAAAATGCATCTTTACATAACAAGTCGGTTAAATGAGAGGCTAAGGAAGCGTAGCCACGAATGAACCTCTGGTAGTAGCCCGTAAGGCCAAAAACACCTCTCAACTGCTTGGTACTTTGCAGAGTGGCCACTCGAGCATGGCAGTCACTTTTTGGGGATTAGCTTGCACTCCCATAGCAGAAATAATGTGACCAATGTATTCCATGCTTGATTTACAAAAGAGACATTTGCTCAATTTAACAAAAAATTGATGAATTTACAAACATAACAATACCTGCTCAAGGCAAATTAAATGGTCAGCCATGGTAGCATTATAAACCAAGATGTCGTCAAAGAAGACGATCACAAATTTCTGAAGATATGCAGCAAATATATGATTCATAGTGGCTTGGAACGTCGAGGATGTATTCGTCAAACCAAATTGTACAACAAGAAATTCATAATAGCCTTCATGTGTCCGAAATGTCGTTTTGTAAATGTCTCGAGAGTGGACCTGAATCTGATGGTATCCAGCTCTCAAATCTAATTTACTGAAGACTGTAGCCTTGCCAAATTCATCAAAGAGTTCGACGACAGTAGGAATTGAAAATTTATCTGGGATTGTGACCGTATTTAGAGCATGATAATCCACACAAAAGCGACACGTGCCGTCTTTCTTTTTCACTAAAAGCACTGGGAAGAGAAAGGGCTTTGGCTGGGTCTTATGATTCCATGGTCAGACATCTCTTTAATTAGTTTCTCCATTTCATTCTTCTGGAAGTGTGGATATCGGTAGGGGCGCACATTAATAGGGGAAGTGTTTGGGAGGAGTTGTATTTTTTGGTCTATAATTTTGTGTTGTGGAAGGGTTGTGAGTGATAAAAATAGATGATGATATTGTTAGAGAAGGTCACAGAATTAGGGTGGTAAATCAGTTAGAATTTCTAATTGGGAAGGAGGTATTTGTCTTGGAGAAGACTCTATTGGTAGTGAAGATAAAGGTTGAAGTGCACAAAAACTTGAAATCGTGGCGTTGTGGACCAGTGCCCTAAATTGATTATAAGTGACTTAAGTTGGAGATGTGGACACATCACCTCGAAGAATAATCGATTTTCCATTAAAAGAAAATTCCATGGAGAGCGCCGAATAATCATGCAATACCCTCCCTAATTGTTGCAACCATTGTATCCCAAGAACAATACCAGCTCCCTCAATTGGCAAAACTAAAAGGTCCATTGGAAACTTCATGCCTTGCAGTGTTAATTGAACTTGCTGACAAAATTGAGTGCACAACAAAAAATCACAATTTCCTATGTAGACGCGAAACGGTGTTGTTGGCTGAATTGCGACGCCGGCGCGTTCCGCCACTGATGGCTTGATAAAGTTATGAGTGCTGCCGTTGTCGATTAATACTTGGAAGGTGTGGGATCCAATCCTGCCCTGTAAACGAAGGGAATGAGGATTTGCTTGTCCAGCGAGAGCATTTAGACTTGAGATATCGCCAGTGACAGTGGATCCTTCCTCATCTGGTGGTTCCCCTTCATTGGCCAAGTCTAAATTATCATCGTTGGCTCCGATAAGTAACAAGAACTGGTGACGGCAACAGTGATTGGGACTGTACTTCTAGTCACAAGAGTAACATAGACCTTTCTCGCATCTCTCATGTAGCTCAGCAGGGGACAATCGACAGATAGGCAAATTTGGAGCGGGGAGAAGTGCGGGTAAAGTGTTTGTTTTATTATTAATGTGTGGTGGTGGAGGTTTTGATGATGGTGGGTTAGCACTTATAGTGGAGGAAATTAAAAGGAAAGGTAGGGGTAAAGGAACGGGTTTGGTTTGTGTGTTTGTAATTGTGGCTGCCATTTAGACTAGGAGCGAGTGTGTTGTTTAGTGTCATTAAATTTGGCTTTGAGCACTCAAGCCATAGAAAAGGTTTCCATGAGTGTTGTTGGCCGATTAAAGAGAAGTTCTCGCCTGATGTCCTACTGCAGGTTGGTTATGAAAAAACTAATGAGAAGTTGCTCGGAGACGCCATTAACTTTGTTCATGATTTCTTCAAAAGCCGATTGAAATTCGGCGACAGTGGTGGTTTGGGTGAATTTAGACAGCTCACCTTGTGGATCATCATAAAGGGTAGTTGCAAAACAATACTTTAAATTAGCCAAAAATTCTTTCCTAGTTGTGAGTAAATTATTGGATTTCATCCACTGATACCAGCCGGCTGCTCGACCCTCCATGTGAAAGGAAATGATACGGAGGCGTTGATGTTTTGGAGTACCATGAAACTCGAAAAACTCCTCTACTCGAAATACCCAGCCGTGTGGATCAGAACCATCAAAACGCGGAACTTTCATCTTCATGGATTTGACCATAGGAGAGATATCTCACGCATCAGATGGAATAGATGAAAGTGGTGGCACTGCTAGTGGTTGTTTTGAAGAACTAGCCACGTTTGTTGGAGAATCAGGTATTTTAGATCGAAATTCATCAAAACGGGCATCTACTGCAGTCATAAATTGCTGCATCATCTAGTGAAAGGATAAGCCTTGTTTGTCAATTTTCTCACTAAGTTCCTTTAATGTGATGCTCTCATTAGAATCGGCCATGGGAAGAGTCAATGAAAGCACCAATGATACACTTTACTGCTAGCATTCTAAGGATAAAAACAAACATGAGCTGGCAATTGTAAAATATCTAAATTATAATAACATAATTCAAATAATAGCTAAGAAGAATTATCCATCCTTGCTGTCATGGTTCACGTGATGTAGTCCTTCATCCTGGCTGTTTCTTGGTTCTCTCAGGTCTAGAGTTGAGCTGCTGTTTTCTTTTTTGAAAAATCATTACTGGGCTCCTTGTCCCCGGGCTTGTCTCCTTCTTCCTCTCTTGGCAAAATGGTCAGTGGATCCAATTTGATTGGCAAGCCCGTATCACCGTCTCGGATACAGTGACTAAATTGGTTAGCTACAATTGGAACATCATATCTATCATGCACGCAAAATGCGTAGAGAATAAGTTACTGTTTTGATAATTTTAATAATGGCTAAGCTAAATTCCAGGGGAAAGGATAATCACTTTTGGTTCATGTCATGATAAACTGGAAGTCATTTTAATCGAGCAAGAAGTTTATTTATGCCTCAGTATCACAGGTTTATGAGTTGTTCAGTAAGTGTAGACAATGTACAATTGCGGTGCTTTCCCTTGGACGGAATTTTATTCACATATCTTGTGTTGGAGGCCACATCGTTTGTGGTATATCTACTCAGTTACCTTGTGTCGGAAGCGATTTCATCCTTGCGAGATATATTTAGTTATCTTTCTTTGGGGGCAGTGTCATTTGTTCGACATAAACTAAAATATTATACCTTGGAATCAATCGGTTTTGCTGCTACTCTTTTCTATAGCAACTCTGTTTCTTTTCAAAAAAGAGGAGGATGCTACTGATTCATCACACGGCGTCTATATTATTTCACATATTCCAGCTGTTGATTATGTACCTAGCACAGCCATTCATTTCTTCTTACTTATAATCCGGACCCTGATGAACCAGTTAAACTTGGTGAATGACTTGCACTTGGTATCCAGCACTGTCTGTCTTATGGCACCAGCCGCTCGTCAAGTCAATCAGCAATACAGGTTTGGTATCGAAAAGGTGTTAATATCAATGTTGCTGAGATAAAATAATAATTTCTTGAGATATATAATTGTAGTTTTTGTATTACAGGTTTGGCAGCTGCTTGGTAAAAATAAGAAACATTCACTAGCAGTGTTTTATCTTATGTTGGAAGCAGCATCTTTTTTTTTTTTTTTCTGATCTAAATTATATCATGATTTAGTAGTACTGATAAATCTAAATTATATGATGATTTATTCAATTAGATTAGAAGGTCTTTTTAGTGACAAAATTGTCCTTCCACCGAGTACATTGAGGGCTTATATGGTTATGCCAAGAGAGGATGTGCAGAATTCATTACCTGCAGTTTTGTTGCATGTCAATGCAATTTTTTTATCAGGAAATTTGAGTGAAATTCAGATTCTCATTCATGTAACCAAATCAACTTTACATTTTGTGGTAAGCAATGTCAAAGAATTGAATCCGAGCAAGACACAATAAATAAATACACTTACGATAAATATGTGACAAAACTAATTAAACAAGACAGTGAAAAACAAAGCAATTCTTTAATATAATTTTAGGCGAGCTTACACGTCCAAAAAAGGAAGAACAAAATTGACCGAACAATATTACTGAAAGCTAACTAAATTTATAATTGAAGAGGACAATAGCCAAAAAAATTAATAAACTGCACAAATAGTAAAATGTAATGTGTTTCTTCTGATAAATTTATATTAGGCAGTTGGATAACAGCAATATTACTATGACAGAGTTAGAAACAAATAAAACAACAATATTACCTTAACAATCTAAAGGAAAGGCCTAATTGCATTCAATTTCTACATCTCCTCTTCCACCTTGTTGCCTTTTGCTGCGTTCTTAACCTCTCCAGAAACCATCCGACAATTCCTGTGCTGAACTTGAACCCAAGAACAAATCCTACTACAAGTCCGCCCGCATAGCCTATTAGAATGATTTTCCAGTCAAATGCGCCTGAAAATAGACTCCTCTGCGCCTTTACTATGATCTTCATTTGTTGGAGCTTCATCACTCTCACATTCTCTGGACAAAGGCCTTCCACACAATCCTGAGTTGCTTTCGAAAGACGAATTGTCAAATGTAGCAAATTGCCTTCCTTGGGGTATGGGTCCTGTAAGGTAGTTGTCCGAGACATTGAAAAATTCGAGAAATGTGAGCTCAACTAGCTGTTGAGGAATCTGCCCTAAAAAGTTGTTATTTGAGAGATCCAAGGATTCCAAATTTGTTAGGTTGCCCAAACATGACGGAATATGGCCTTGGAGATTATTGTTGTCGAGGTTTAGAACTTGAAGTCCCTTTAAATTGGCAATCGATGTTGGAATCATCCCATCAAATCTATTGCTTGAGAGAATAATGCTCGTGAGGATATCTGGGACCTTGTCATATGTCATTATTTGCCCTTTATTGTTCATTTTCAATGAGTAATCATAAGTGGCCACTTCATCGCTCAACAACCATTCTTTTGGAGAAATCACATCTTGCAGATATTTTAGATCACTTGTATTGACAATTTTCATGGCATTCCAACACAAGAAACTCTTTGATGGAAGCTTTCCAGTAAATCTATTGTTAGAGAGGTCAATAATACGGAGTTTAGAAAATCCACAATCAATTCTAGGTTCCCTTATAATGCCATAAAATTTGTTGGATTGTAGGATGAGAACAGTCAAGTTTGGAAGAGTTCCTAACCAGGAAGGGAAAATGTCCCTAATCTGGTTGTCCCCAATATCAAGAAATTCCAACTTTGAACAGTTGATCAACGATCTTGGAATTCTTCCTTGAAATAGATTGTGGCTTAAATCAATCATCCCCAATCTACTTTCTTTCATGAAAGTATTTGGGATGGTCCCAAAGAAGTTGTTTGCCCGCAAGTCTAGTATTGAAAGTTTATCACTGAAACTGCCTAAACACCGAGGAAGCAAGCCACTTAAGTTATTGTGAGACAAAACAAGGATTTCAAGACTATCTAACTTGCATAACCACGATGGAATTTCCCCTATGAAGCTATTGTTTGAAACCAGATAGTTAACGGTCCTCGAGGGTGGAACTGGGAGCGGTCCTTGTAAATTATTAGAGCTAAGATCTAAAGTCAACAAAAAACGTTTACCCCCTGGAAGAACAACAAGCTGTTGATCAAACCCAGTTAACAAGTTATGGGACAAGTTCAAGGCGCTGAGATTCTGCGTACTAGGGTCTAACAACCAACTAGGTATTTTTCCATGAATTCTATTGGAGGAAAGGTCAAGCAACATCAAATGATGTTGGTTTTTCAAGAAATTTGGAAATTCAATAAGGTTGCATGAACGTAGTCCCACCACAGTAAATTTTTGTGAAGTGGTATTAGAAGTGACTTTGGTGAGCAGTGACAACCAATTTGATGAGAGAGATAAAACTTCCAAATTTTTCAGGCTAACGAGTAAAAAATCTAGCTCCATCGTTCCTCTATAAGAATTTTGAGAAAGGTCAAGTGTGATGAGTTGAGTAAGATTCCTGAGTGATGATGGAATTCTACCTGAAAAATTACACCTACCGATTGCCAATACTTCCAATGACCTAAGGTTTCCAATTGAAGCATGCAACTCACCCGAAAATTTGTTAGATGTAAAATCCAATGATTGCAACTGGGTAAAATTACCAATTACAATGGACCATGGAAATTCTCCTGATAATTTATTGAATGAAAGGTCAAGTTCTTCCAAAGAAACAAGATTTTGAATTGAAGTAGGCAACTCACCGGACAAATTATTTATAGAAAGATCTAGTTTTTTCAAGGAATGAAGATTACCAATGGAAACAGGCAGCTCACCTAGCAATTCATTTAGTGAAAGGTCTAAATGAAGGAGCTTGGATAGATTACCAAGTGAAGATTGAATTCTTCCTGAATTTATTAAAACAATTAAAAATATATTAATTAAGTAGAAAATTAAAAATAATAATAATTTTTAATAATGAATTTAACATTACAGTTGGCAATTTTTTTTTAGTGAAAAATATATGCTTAGGAAGAGCATGCCTGTATATTGATTAAGGATAAAATAAATAAAATTTAATTACCTTGTAATCCACAGGAGTGAAGAGATAAAAATGTCAAAGAAGATAGATTTGCCAAGTTATGAGGTATCGTTGAACGAATAGAGACATAACCCAGGTCAAGTGTTTCCAGATTGCTTAACTTCTCGACTAGATTTGCAAAATTGGGTTTTTGGAGTTCAAGTCCGTAACCAGAATTTAGTGATAGATCAAGGGATACCAAGTTGACAAGCTCTAGAATTTCTGATGGTATTTGACCAAAGAAAGAAGAATGAGAGAGGTTCAAGTATGATAATCTTGAAAGGTTGATGATTTCTGATGGGATTTCAGAGGATTTGAAGTCATTAAAAGCAAGATTAAGCCACTCAAGATGGACAAGCTTGAAAAGGCTGCTGCTAGAGTTGATAGAACCATAAAGGCAGCTATTGGAGAGGTCAAGCTTCATGACGTGACCAGTGTTCTCACTGCACTCAACACCGTCCCAAGAGCAGCAGTCAATGTTACCTTCTTCTGGCTTCCATGATGCCGCTTTAGGACGACATCCAGAGCTCCAAGGATAATAATGGTAACTCTCCTCAATTGTGTCATTGATGATGAGGCTTTCTTTGAATTGCAACAATGCAGAGCACTCATCATCATGACAGAGTCGCAGCACAGAAGAAGCAGTACTGAAGGTAGCAGTTGTAAAATTAAAGAAGATGAGGGGAACAAAAAGCTGCATAAATATTGAGAATAAACATTGGGATGAACCCATTGTTTCCTCGAAATAAAATTTATTAAACTTTATCGATGTGAAGAGACATCAGCATCTTGGTTAACTTTTATACACAATTTGCCATTAATTTCTATTGGAAGCCAACCAGTGATAGATTATAGGATGTGCATATTCATATATATTTCCTGTTTTGTCTCTACATCATCGGAATTTGACGTTAATTAATGTATGTATAAATAGTTTTGTTTATTCCATGCACCAACCATATCAAGCTACTGACTATAGTACACGACTATCATTGTTCACACTCCACACATGAATTGTTGGATTTCTCGTTGTTGGCGCAATTTTCAATAATTTCTCCTTAATTTCCACATTGTTGCCGGCTCATTAAAATTCCCGTCGCCACATGTTTAAATATTCTGCAGACTCGACGGCAATTGTCATTGATGCTGATGTATTGCTGTCGAGTAAATATTTCTTTATTTTATTTTATTTTAACAAAGACCTTATTAGAAGATTAGAATCAAGTAAGAATATTTTGCCTAGATGACTTGATAAAAATTAATCCATAATCTGTAGTTATAAAGAGAAAAAAAAAAAGACTACGGCAAGCTAAAGGAATTAAGAGTAACTAAGGTCGTATTTTTTTGGTTTTTATGGCATTGATAATAGAGTTATTGTGCATAGGAGACTATTCAAGAAATTAATTCATTGGGGTACTATTATAAAAAATTAATAAAAATAAAATATTTAAAATTTAATATCAATTTATATTAGTAAAAAACATTTTTACACTTGTTCTCAATACATTTTCATATTTTGAAAACATCCAATAATTTCTCATTATCAGATACCATTAAGTACATCCTTTTCTATATAATGTAAGCAAGCAATCATTCATCCAATGATCTCCCATGCGATTCCGCAATTGATTCTTCACGATGTTCCTTGCCAAAACGCTCTTTTACAGTGAAACTGACAATAGGTAGAACCAAACTAATGTCACTTTTCCCATACAGATCCAGTAAAAACGACGCTGCCTCCAACACAAGATAAAATACAGCAAGTGAACGTTTCTTATGTTTTCCAAGCAGCTAACAAACCTGCAATACAGAACCTACAGTCATATATCTCAAGCAATTATTATTTATCTCAGCAATATTGATATTCATACCTTCTTGATATTCTGCCATTGGTACTGGTTCATCAGGTTCTGGATTATCAGTAACAAGAAGCGATTGGCTGTGCTAGGCACATAATCAAAAGCTGGAACATGTGAAATCCTCAAATTTCTCGATGAAATACTATAGGCGCCGTGTGATGAATCAGTAGCATCCTCATCCTTTTTGAAAAGGAAAAGAGTTGCTATAGAAAAGAGTAGCAGCAAAACTGATGCACTGTAATTGCTCTCGACTCCCAAATTTGCTAGTTTGAAACAAACAGATGTTACAATCCATTGGGTCACCGAGAAGACAATTCCCACTGCCCCAGTTAGCTGCCTCTGAAATTCTTCTCTGGTTGCTGGGGTAGCTCTTGCTAGAATACAAGCACAAACAGCAATACCAAAACTAGGAAGGAAGCTCCACTTGCTTTTCTTGACTAGATCCTCTACAGCCGATATTGCATCCAAGGCAAGATTACCGAACAGATCCCACAAGGATGAGATTGATTCAAAGACATAATATTTCAGTTTATGTCGAACAAATGATGTGGGCCTCAACAGAAGACAACTAAATATATCTCGCAGGGATGAAATCACTTCCGAGACAAGATAGCCTAGTAGATATACCACAAATGATGTTGCCTCCAACACAAGATATGTAAATACCTTCCGTACAAGGGGAAGCACTGCAAGTATACGTTTTTTTCACTTACTGAGCAACTTATATACCTGTCATATAGAGGAAAAGATTAGTGAAATTTATTAAAAAGTTAATAAAATAAACTAGGGAAACGACATTCTCGTAACTTTTTTCTTTTTTCTTTCTCAATGAAGTCTTGCTAATCAATAATGACGCTCTTCATTTCTTTTTACTAAGTCAGAAACTGGTGTATCTGTTATAATCAAAGCAGCTTTATATCCAAATCCGTGTATCTGTTACAATGAAAGCAGCTTTATATCCAAATCCAAACAGGAAACGAGAAAGAACATAAAAATCAAGTGGAATACGTGCTACTTACATGTCCCGTTTATGATTAAATTCAAGCATTTTTCAATTATCAAAAGAGCATATTTTCAAAATTATGCAAGGATGAAAAGTTTCAGTGTATTTACATGCTGGCCTTTGATGGTGGATCCTACAAATTGTTGAATTACGCTAGCTTCGACAGTGGATCCTATGTCATCAACACATTCTTGAATTCTTCTAGCTTTGGCAGCCTCGGATACAGTGGATTCACTTGATGACACATCTTCTGGTTTCTTCTTTTTCATAAATCGAAGTACAGCTATTTGAACATTCACTGCAACCCTGAATTTTTCCTGTAATACAACAGACAGCCTTCTGCTTAGTATACTAAGTTTGAATTGAGTAGTACTTATCAATCCAGTTCACACTGCTTTAAATTCTTAAGGTACTGAAACTCTCCACAGAATACCCAGTTAACAAAAATTTGAGATATGATTTAAAAATTTCCCAAGGACAAATCCGGGATGGTTTTGGGTGGCCTACCAAGTCTTTGAAATTCTTTTGTCATTCATTAAGTGCAAATTTGAAGATCATAAATTGGAGCCCAATTGTATGCCAAACTTTGATTTGCTCACCTCGATCTATCCAAATCCAAACAGGAAAATGGATATCCGACCATTTTTCAAATATCAAAAGAGCAAAGTTTCAGTATCTTTACATCCTGGCCTTTTGACTGTGGGTACTACATCATCAACACAACCTTGAACTCTTCTAGCTTAGGCAGCCTCAGTCAGAATGTACCCTCTTGATGACACATCTTCTAGTTTATGTACGTCGATATACTGAAGTACAGTGTTTTGGACATAATTATTGGTATGCATGGCACAAATAATGAGCAAAGCGGGGCCTAATGTGAAGAGACCAAAACAACATTTTTGCATAAGCATTTGCAGGAAGTACCCAAGTCTTTGGGTTACATTAGAGTGCTATATAAGTTTTTCCATAACACCAATTATTTCCACTGTCTTTCTTTGAGTATAATTGTAATTAAGCTAATATTGCATATCATACAGCTGTAATAGATACATAATTCAGGTATGCAATTTGACAACTGAACCATGTTTCTAAGTAAAGGCTAGTGATGTACTTCCAAATAGAAGAAACTACTAAACAAGTTTGTAAGAATTTCTACATATTCTCCAAGGTTATTCTGTACATAAAGGACTAGATTGCAACGAAAAAACACAATTAATTAACCAACTTAACTCTGATTTTATGATTCTAATAGCTGTTTCTGTCATTTCATTCAAATTGTGAAGCTGGTTAGTTAATTCTGTTATGTGGTTAAGTGGCGTGCTGAGTCAGCGATTGTGGGGCCAGTGGTTAGTTAAATTTGTTGCTGCTAAAGGCTGGACAACAGAGCTATATATACTTGCTAAGAGCTTATCAGAATATATCTTTAAGTCACGATTTTGAGGGACCTAGGGGTGAGAGATAGAAAATTTTCTGTAGGAGAGATTTAATCTTTGTCATCAAACGTCTTTTTGTAAACACTTTGTTCAATAAAAGGCTTCAAGCCTAGGAGGGTTCTTCAGTCGTGGATGTAGGTACCTTGGTACCGAACCACGTTATTCTGTGTGTTGTTTCTTGGTTCATCACCTTTCTTTTTCGTTTATCACTTGCTTTGGGTTTGTTTACTTTCTTTGTTAAAGATAGTTGATCTTGGCCGATTGGGTTCTTTGGCTCATGTTGATTGGTTAACATCTAAGGATTTGAGTAATTCCTCAACACAAATTATGTAGGATTTGTGGAATAGCCAATCCCGCACCAAGCTTCGACTCGAACCTTGCATATCCACAGGCCTAACAAGTTTTACAGAATTTTTTTTTTATATTACTTTAGCTTTAATCAATCCATCAGAGTGCTGGTTATTAAGAATTTCAGGTTCAATGAGCCTTTCACGCCGAAAGAATAAATTGACAGCCTAAGGGAAAATTGAAAAGGTACATAAATGAAACCAGATTGGCGCGTCGGATGGCTTCGGCTTCCGACCTCTTGGCGAGATTAGCAGTGAAACGAAACCTCCGTTTTCGATTTTTCACAAATCCAGAGAGTATCCTCCATCTCTCTAACGCTTCTTCTGATTTCTTCTGCTTCACAAATCCAAAATTCTCATTCAAATAGTACTCCATTCCGAATCCTGCCACTGTTCTCCTTCTTCAATCTTCACAACTAAACCAAACTTCGTAATTAACAAAACTTAAAAGAAATAGAAACAGCAATAGTGCTTGTCATACGTGAAAAACATTAGAGGTGAAAAATACCAACAGTTAAATATCTGTTGCAGCACTTCTCCAGCTAAAATAAATAAATAAACTTTTAATAATATAAATGGGCTTGACCTTGACTCTACAATGAACAGTCTCAAAAAAGAGTACAAACGCTCACGGTTTGTTTAATCCCCTTGCTGTCTTTATCAATTAATTATCAATTTTTGTTCTAATTCCAAAGCTCAATTTTAAGAAAATCACTGTACATGACATACTAGAAAATGAATGATTCTCTGCCATCTTTTAAATTATTAACATATGGGATAAAGTAAAAAAAATAATAATAATTTTGTAACATATGGGATAAACTATATATATATATATATATATATAATCATTTTCTATGCGGATGCCCACTTTTATGGTCTTGTAAAATATTTATAATACTATAAAATATTTTGTGAGACCATAAAAAATATATCTATAGGAAATTTATATATATCATGACCGCAATAATTAAAAAAAATTGCCATATATCTTCATACATAATAATTCAAGGCGTTGTGTTCTAGTAATGGATAGGCTAATGAGAAAGTACATATTTTAATACATTGTCGAAAAATATGCGTTTTATTTTATTTTTTAACTTTTTTTCTTACTTTAATAATAAAAGAAATTGCCAGGTATCCGCAATGTCGGTCACAACAGGTCAGGCCTCTTTAGACTCAAGAGTGTGATACGGGCTTTGTGGCTGTGGCCTGTGGGAGTGGGACAGCCTCAAAGCTTTTCACCCAAAACTTTGTTGGCGGAATATCACCAGCGAATACACGTTTACCAAAAATGAAGTGCAGACCATGCTATTGCTACGTACCCTTTTGACGATCGAATTTGACAAATTACAGGTTTTTACACCGAAAGCTATCGCACCATATCTCGCAATTGTTGTTTAAAGCAAGTGAAGGGCATGTTTTGGTAGTGTTTTGGGGTAACTGCGTGAGTTTTAAGTCAAATTGCAGAAAAGTTTTTAGTAAATATTTGCAGGCTTGTAGCTGTAATTTTAAAGTCAAATTGAATTTATCCCATAATTATTTAAAGAAAAATTTAATTATATTAGTTTTGTAAAAAAATATTATTATAAATCATATTTATCAAATACAATCAAAATGTTATAAAAGGGCTATAGATTTTTTTTTCAGCAACTAAAAATTAAAAATTATAACATCTCAATGCCAAACAAAGTTTAAAGTCTTAATTCAGTATAAACCGAGCTGGATGTGTTTTTTTGTAGCTGTATGTGGGATTACATCTGTCATCTTTCTCCACTTTTTTATCAAGTTCAATATCGGCGAGATGATCACAGGTTTATGCATGGTTATTGTAATATACAAACTTTTTTTTTTTTGGTCATAAATGTAATAAGATACCATAAGTTTCATTATACAATCATAATATTAATCAATTATTTATAACTGAGAATGATTGATACTACTCAAATGATAAAATTTCATGGAATGATCCAAATTAAAGGTTTGATCACATTCACATGAGTGGGGAGAGGATTAAATTATTACAAAAAATATAATTTATTTTCTAATTTCATAAAATGACCAATTGTGAATCAAACTTATGTTAAAGCCTAAAACAGTCTCCCTCTTCGTAAAACCAATGTCAAATTAATGAAAAACTTTTTTTCTTCTCACCGCCATTGGTGTTTTGCTTTAAAAATAAAATAAAATTCAGAGAATATATGAGTGTTCTTGAAAATTACTAATCCTAAAGGCTAGGGGAGAGAGACTCAAGAGGCTTGAGATTTGAGAAGTCATCAAGTCAAAATCGTCTTTGAAAATTATTTTGCTATGGAGTTGTCAGATCATGGACAATATTGCACACCGCTTTAAGTTAAATTAGTCACAATATTTTTATTAAAAAATATTATTTTATGCCTTAGGAAAATTTAGTCCTTAGGTTAAAAAAAAAAGAAGAAGGTTTTTTAAATAATCTCAATTAGATAAAACAATTAATTAATTTTTTAATAAAAATATATTTCATGCCTTTGCTTCATGTTTTTTGAGATGCAAAAATTTTGTTTAATTATTAGATTTTAATTCATATATCAATTTTTTTCAAAAAATAAATAGAATAAGGTATTGATCCATATAAATATATTTTCGTGTACTCATGAGATCTACTGATTAATATCTTAGTTTTGTTGAACAAAGAATATAAATATGTAAGGAATAAGTTGAAATTAATAAATATTAAAATTAGATGTAAAACAAAAATGCTACCAGAGTTCTAGCTGCTCGTAAGCTAGGCTAGCTCTCTGAATTGCTCTTGATCATCAAAACCAGAGTCATTGCTTCCCAAATTATTTTTGCCAAAACTGAAATTCACTCGCATTTCAGAATTCTCCCCGGCTTGGTACGGTACGCAAAACATTCAAATAACAGACAGCAATGTGTTGTGATATATATATATATACACACATACTAAAATCACCCAAATCAATGCAATCACTTGTGATGGGCAAATTTGATCTGCACATGGCTCACACCGCTGGAAAAGAAGCATGATCAAGAAATTGAGGGCGCCCACATTCTTTAAAATTTACATTTGGAATTTTACAATGTTGTAAAATAATATTTCAATAATTTATAATGTTGCAAAACTCTAAATTCACAAATCCACATATTTAAAAAGTACGGAAATCCGCATCGAACAAATTTATCAGTAGCAAAATGATAAACAAACACATATAATGCTACAAGCCACATCACATCACAAACCGATCAACATGCATGAGCTTCCCACCTCCTGCACCCTCATCACATACCCCTTGATTCGGCTGTAGATAGAGGGGTGGGTAGCCTCGGTTTATACTACAATTTTCGATTTACAGAATTAAAATTCAATTACAAGAATTCACTAGGTTAATATTCACACAAAGCTTTGCACAAAACGGTTCGTTTTGTGCAAAGTTTAAAAGGCACCTGTTCGTACGTGCAACATCACACAGACGCACACAACAATTCCCAGCAACGTTTGTCTCTCGCATCTCCCTCCTTTCACAGCAACGGCTCCGTTCTCCCTCATTCTCTCGGTACCGTTCTCCCACACTCTCTCAGCTCCGTTCTCCCTCACTCTCTCGATCTCAGCTGCATCACTCTCTCTCCTCCAACACAATCGGCTTAATGCGGCTTGTTAAGATCATGTTCAATTTATTGCTTTAATTTGTAATTAAAGATGCAGCTTGCTTAATTAATTAAAGATTAATTAGTATGAGGGAGAACGGAGCCAGCAAGAATGAGGCAGAACAGAGCCGAGAGAGTGAGGGAGAACGGAGCTGAGACCGACGGTGCGTGGAGACGGGATAAGCTGCTGGGATTTGTTGTGTGAAGAGATCGGAAAACGCTGCTGTGTGGTTTCCGTTGCTATGAAAGGAGGGAGATGCAAGTGAGATAAGCTACTGGGATTTGTTGCGTGCATATGTGTGATGTTGCACGTACAAGCTTGCCTTTTAAACTTTGCACAAAACGAACCGTTTTGTACAAAATTTTGTGCACAGTTTTGTAAGAACATCATTTTTCTATATATATTCAACAATTATAATACAATGAACTTTCGTTTTTCTCATTTTTAGGTTTCCCAAAAGTCAAAGCTATTTACGATTGTCAAGACCGCAAAACTTGAGCATCCAACGGCACATTTTTGCTCCATTTGCTTTATATGAACAGATTCTCAGAAACATATAAACTTCACAAGTGCTGATAGATTTATACTTTAAAAAAAAAAAAAGTTAAAGTTTTAACATCAAGTTATATTTACAATTCCCATGTAAAAATGAAGCCATCTACTCTGCTCAAGAAAAGAAAAAATGGGAAAAGAAATTTTAACAGGAAAAAACAGATGGTTGTCGAAGCCAACAAAAATAAATTCCTACTCTAAATAAATTGTGTATAGTGATTGAGTAGGGTCGTGTCTGTTGATGCAAGAAATCCGGATAAGTTGGTCAGATCTCAGATCCCTGCATCATCATTAAATTTGTTTGGTGGGAAGCTGATGATTAGTTAGCACCATGAGCAGATGTTCTGTGAGCAGATGTTCTATGAGCAGAAAACCCATGAGCAGATAATCCATGAGCAGACGATCCATGAGCAGAGAACCCATGAGCAGAGAACCCATGAGCAGTTAACCCATGAGCAGACGATCCATGAGCAGAGAACTCATTAGCAGGCAATCCATGAGCAGATAACCCATGAGCAGACGATCCATAAGCTGAGAACTCATGAGCAGGCAATCTATGAGCAGATAACCCATGAGCAAACGATCCATGAGCAGATAACCCATGAGCAGACAATCCATGAGCAGATAACCTGTGAGCCTGTGAACACAACCAACGGTCAGGAGGTGCCGGAAGTTTTTCCGGCGAGAACCCTCCGATGCTCAAGTCAGGGATTCGGGTCTTACTTGGAAAAACCCATACCACAATTCATGTGGCTTAATTATGATTGCTTTAAACAAAAAGCTTTTAAGTAAATTTAAAGGAAAAGAATTCAAAATAATCAATCTTAAAGAAATCACAGGCGAAAGAGAAATTTCTCTGTGGTAGAGAGAGAAAAATGTCCAATGGGTTCAGTTGCTTAGAGAGAGAGAGAGCTAGCAGAATCCCCCATTACTTTCCTTTTCTAGGGTTTTTATAGAAAACTATAGCGGTTTTCATCCACTAAGAATATGGTTCCTAATATTTCGGAGAAAATATTTTGACTGAATCGTGCTTTCTGGTAACATCCTGGTCGAGGTGATGTGCTCGAGGTCACCACATATTATTCTGGTCGAGGTGACCAATAATATCCTAGTCGAGATAATGTGCTCGAGGTTGTTGAGTGTTAGAAAATGCATATTTATAAAGGAGAAAACCGTCATTTTACATTTCAAGTCTTACTAACAACCCTTACTTTTATGTATTTAACCTTCTTGTGATTTAATTGCATGTGTTTTATTTTAATTAAGTATTTTATGTATTTTAGGGGCATTATAGTCATTTCACAATAAAGGAGAAATCAGACGGCAAAACGGACATCACTTTTGAACTCAGGACGGTCAAAAACCTTAGGAGGAGCATAAAAGGAAAAATGACACTATTCACATGTACGGTACTATTCACGTGTACGGTACTGTATACGTTACTGTTCGCGACACTGTTCACATAGACGGATGATGACGTGGCATTGACTGATGATGTGGCATTGACCGATGATGTGGCATTGACTGATGAGGTGTCACGATCCTGTTGGACTAAAATTCTTATGTACTGTTGATGGTGACGTGGCAGCATATCAGTGGACGAAAAATCTCGTGTACGGTGCATGCATCACACAGGATTATTTTCAACCAAACCGCGTTACTGTTCATCCGGGTCAAACCGCGTTACTGTTCAAAGTCGGGTCAAACCGTGTTACTGTTCATCCGCGTGGTCAAACCGTGGACTATTGACTGATGACGTGGCGAAATCCTGAGCGTCCAAACTGTTTTTAATCCGATGGCCATGATTTACTCCATGTATCTATAAAAAGGGGGCCTCTCCCCCCTAATTTGATATCTCTGAATCCATTTTTGGGATCCATTTTCTGTAATTCCCTCTCCATCTTGTATTTTCTTCGTATTTTAATAAATTTCCATTTTGCCCCTAGTTCAATTATGAGTGGCTAATTTTCTTTCAAGCTTGGGTTGAAGGTGAAGTCTCAACATGTGTCATGGGCTTAATTTGGTAAATTTATTTTCTCTTCCCCTCTAGTTTTTGTGGATGTTTTGACTTCTCGTCGACAAATAATACTAATCTTGTCTAGTACCGCCTTGGTTACACCGGCCCTCTAGTACAAGGTTATTATTATTTGGCACGATAAGCCCTTAGCACCATATTGATTAGAGCGTGGTTCATGAGGTGTGGATTCCCCCCTCATGATTTAATTGGCATTAATACGGATTATTTAGCCCATGATGCATGTTGATACGGATCCAGATACCCAAGTACGTCATTTCAATAGAATTCTCTTCAATTTATTCTCACCATTTCAATACCAATTTTAGAATTTATTCTCGCCATTTTAATTTAAGTTTTAGCATATTCCAATCATTTCCACCACAAATCCAATCACCCATTCACAAAAATTAATTCTACACAATTAAAATCCACCTCCTCGTGGGATCGACACTCGTCACCATTAATCTATACTACAACAGATTCGTGCGCTTGCGAGTACATTAAAATATGCACAACAGAGGTCACCATATATTATTCTGGTCGAGGTGACCAATAATATCCTAGTCGAGATAATGTGCTCGAGGTCACCATATATTATTCTGGTCGAGGTGACTAATAATATCCTGGTCGAGGTGATCTGTTCGAGGTCACCCCATATTATTCTGGTCGAGATGACCAATAAAATCCTAGTCGAGGTGATCTGCTCAACTATTTGCTCACTTTTACTCTGGAGGAAAGCGCGATAATGTATGAGCAAACACCTTTATCTTGGTCACCCTATTTCATTCCCTAAACAGTGTCCACAGAGAACGGTAATTATTTAAATCCTTTTAAAACGCAAAACATAAAATGGGGGAATTGTTGACAATAATAAAAATCAAATTAAAATAACAAGAATGCAAATTAAAGTTGTAATTCAAATTGGAGAAAGCTCTGGTTGAAGGAATTAACTCAGCTTGATTCGACTACTGATCATTGATTCAAATATAGATTATTATTACTTATGAATAGACCGGTTATAGCTATTGAGACCCTCTAATAGCCAATCTCTCCTTAACTAGTCAATAACCAATGTACGACCGTTGGATATTTCCCTAATCAATAGACAACCCTAGATACAATCATAGGATTTAATTAATTGACAGCCTGAAAAACCAGAGAGACCCAAATCCTAATCAACACATATGATGATTCATTTAAATTAGATTGTTTATTCTCATAACACTACTCACTGCTATGTTATTTGTCACAAACATTAAAATCTTCATACGATGAATCCTTTAATTAACAATAGATTAAGTTGATAATTAAATAGTGGCCAATTACCTAATTAACAAACATAATCATGAAACTAATTTAGAGAATAAACAAATACCCAAAAAGTAATAAAACAATTAAAGCAGAAGAAAGATCTCACAGTAGTGATGAATCAAAGCTTCATTATCCTTCAACCAAAAAGTAAATTGCAGAAATTTAAAGAAATAAATTTGATTTAGGGACTGATTTGCAAAGATTTCTGGGCTAAGATGAAGTTTCTCACAAATTTTATGGATAATGTTAAGGTTTGAAAAGAAGAGGGGTCCTAACTGAAGTTTTACAAAAAGAGAATAAAATAGAATCACGGAAAGATGGTAACGACAAAACAAAATAAAAATATTAAAATAAAATAAAAATAAAGTAAAGACAAACTAATACCAAATTTAGAAAACTCCCCGGCAACGGCGCCAAAAATTTGACACGACTCAAAAGTGTATTACTCCTAAGTATAAGAGTATCTAGTTATAATATAACCCGGTGAGTCTGGGGTCGAACCACAGGGAATTTTAAATCCAGTAGTCAATTTAAAACTAAGAAAATTAATTGTGAGGAAAAGAAATTATTTGAAATCAATTTAAAAATATGCTAAGGTTCGAGATCCACTCTCTGTATTTAAACTATAATTTTAATACTCTCTCGTTTATATTTTGCCTTCACTTTTACCAATTAATTATTATATCATTTAATTTTATGTGTGTGGATAAATATAGAATAAAGTACTTAATGTGCTACACTATATTAATGTGTCGACATTATGTCAAAATACTATACAGATCCAAAGAAATTTATAAATTAACATGACATAAAAATAACTAAAAAAGAATAAAATAAATTAAAAACTCATTTGAGAAAATAATAAATTTAATAGTTTGAAACATTGTGCTTCACATTTCACCTCAGCTTAATAAAATTAGCCACTCATATTGAAAGAAAACACAACACTCTTTTTATTTGATAAACTTTTGAAATATGTTACAAGAAAAATTGATACAAAAGGAAACAAGAAAAGAAAAGAAAAAAAGACAGAAATTCTTCAGTTCCCTCTCGAGTACAACTCTTTCTCTCAGAAATCGGCTTAAGCTTCTCAAAATAGCTTCGCCACTCGCCTCCGCTCAGTTGCCTCCTTTTTATAGGCAACAAATGCTTTAACTTAATTTATTTTATTATTTATTTATTATTTTATTATTATTATTTACATTATCATTGTTTTGAAATGTGTGATGGAAGAACCAATTTATTTGTTTTTGTTCTTTTTTTTATTCATTTTTATTTTTTTTTTTTATTTACATCTCCTCAATAATGCTTCCAAATTGCTCCAGCAGTCCTTCTTTGTTCCCACTTTCAATTCTAATTTATTCCTGAAAAATATTTATAAGATAAAAATTAACATATAGTGAATTAATTTAACACAAAAATTTATTTGTGGAGCATTCATATAATTTATAAGTTATGCGCGCATTAATCAACACTTTAAGTGAAAAACTAATAATTTTATCCTTATTACATGTACACTTTTTAGTGTTAATCACCACGCATTCCAGGCTGGGTTCATAAGGTTGGTATCCTATAAGTACTATTATTTATTTAATCGAAATTTTTTATTTTTGATTTCCTTATTTTAAATGTTATTTCATACAGCACCAACCCTCAATCAACGCGCCACCATCCGTTACAAGGCAATCAGACGAGCATGACGACATACCAAGCACAACACCAGAGCAGCGTCATGAGACTTCTGAGGATGAGGTGCCTGTAGATGACCATTAGTAACAGACAGACAACTCTGATGACACACATGATTCCGAGGTTATAAATAATTTCTTTTCTACATATATAAATCATTATAACAATATGTTATTATAAAGATTTTTTTTAATTGAAAATGACAAAGCAGTTTAATGATTATATGAGATGACGGATGGACAAGATTGATCGTAACATTTATGAACTTAAGTTGGAATTTAAAGATTTTAAAGAAACTGTGGTGGGTTTTATCGATTCAATGTCTAAGCCCCCAAACAAGGATTCTCTGATTGGACGCTCGTATGTGGTGAGCAAATTTAAATTTAACAATTATGTTCGTTTAACTTTTAATTTGATAGTTGTTTAATATGTTCATCTTGCCAAATGGAAAGGCCCCGGATGACTACGGAGCGTATACTGATGTGGGCAATCAAAATTTTTCTACTCCCACGTCATTTTATAGTTTCTATGGGGATGTTACTAGGGAGAGCGTGCAGGTCTTAACTGAGGTGCCTCCGGGCATTAGTAAGTTCGGCGAGCGTACAGACCGTCGTATATTTTTAACAGTTCGTACATAATTCTTCCATTCAGGCGAGGAAAAAACGTACGACCTTTACCTCTATCCCAAATCATGGACCATGCGATTGACATGAGTACGAGTGTGGATATAAATCCACTTAGAGGATTAGAGGATCCAAGTCTGTATGATGAGTTTGACCGATGGTTCGCTGGCGATATGATAGTGGATCGGAGAGTCCAACGCCCGCGGTCGTTCTTTCAAGTGATTTTGGGCCATGTTTCGATAGGATGGCTAGGGGACGAGGTAATTTTTTTCCTAATTTCTTTCCGTGTTTTGGATTTGTGTATAATTTTTTTCTTTTTAAATCGACATATTTCTGTTCCTCTAGAGCATACTCACGAGTATTTTCGCTTGATTAGCGAGAAACAATGGCAGTATCTGAATACCTTAGTTCAACGTGTCACACATACTGAGACATTTTTTTGGGTAACGTGTCGAGATAACTTATAATTACCCTTTTATTTGTTTATTATCGCCTTGAAGTATTGTTAATTTATGCATTTCTTGGTTATCTATGTATTAGGTGTTCTTGAATCAGTTATAGAACAACGGGAATTGTGTGGTCGATTCATTAGTATATGACGACAGCTTGAATAAGTAAATTGGTGGGCGATAGCACACTATGTCCAAACCAATTACGGATGTCGATATGGTATATATTTTATTGCATTTCATAGCCATAATCAAATGTGGATGTTGTTTTTTATTGTTTGTTTTTCAATTTCATATATAACGAACATGATTAATTAACGATAATTTTTTATAGACAGTTACTCATCCCTGTTAACTTAGACCGCGAGCATTGGGTACTAGCCCGAGTAGACTTTCGTAAGAACAAAGTCTGGATTTATGACTCATTACTAACATTTCGAGACGACAAAAAATACAAGTTGAAATTCAGACCGCTTGAAGTTATCTTCCCTCGATGGTTGGAATATGTTGGCTTCTACAACATCCGACCTGAGTTGCAGAGTGCCAACCCCTGGAAAGTTATCGCAGTTAAGAGTGTGCCACAACAAGAGCCTAGAACTGGTGATTGCAGTGTTTTTTTTATTGATATTTACGATGTATTTAATGCTCGGGCTTAAATTAGAGTTTAACGGTAGTTATGTGGAGTACTTTAGAAAGAATATTGCAGTTGATATATTTAATGACGATATTGTATTATAAGCCGTTGTAGTAATTCGAATGTTGAGACATGAATTTTTATTCTAATTTGCGCACATAAGTTTATAAAATTTTAATACTCACATTTTAATATAAAAAATAAAATAAAATTTTATGACATATAAGTGTACAACACACGAGAAACAACAATTGTTTTAACCAAGGAATCGTTCAAACAATACAACTAACTTCGACTCGACGCAATGGGATTCTTACATCGCTTACGGTTATGTCCCAGCTTATTACACCGCTCGCATCTAACAGTCCGCCGGTTAACGTCCTCGCCAGTCGAGGGTATTCTGAGCTCTTTACGACGACCAGGTGGTGGTGCCTCAACTGGTGGATATACGTACATCTCTTGAATTTCATTTGAAACTTCCCAATCAGCCACGTCGCCAACCGACTCCACTGGTTGTGCATAAGTCATCGCCAACGATTCGGTGGTGTAAAAGTCCGAACAAATGTTAATGAAATCACTCGGACAGTTAGACACGCCGCAATTGCATGAGCACATACAAGTTGATCAAGCTGAAATACTCTGCAGGAGAAAGTTTTCTTTTGCAGATCAACTAAACTTTCCTTAATCCCACCACCTACAACTTGAAATCGATGCGGAGACACCGGCCGAACGATCAATCTTTCAGCTATAGTTTTCCTCTCAGTGACTATTTCATCCGCCCATGTTGTTAGCCGAGTACTCATTGATTCAGCCACAATTTTTCAATCATAAAACCATTGTTGCAATGTTTTCCTAAAGTAATCAATAAGATGAGTAACAGGAAATTTTCGTGGTTCCCTCATGAAAGAATTAACACTCTCTGCAATGTTGGTGGTAAGTATGTTGTACCTCCTACCTTCAAACTGAGACATTGCCTAATTACACGTACCCACATTATTTTCTAAGTACTCAGCCGCATCCGAGTGGATTATCCATAACCCTTGAAATTGTCTTTTAAATTTCTCGTGTCCATATGCTTTTACTGCATTAATTAAGGCATGCTCAAATTCATCCCAAAGAGCTTTGGATATCCTAAACTTTGACTTAATGTTACCTTTCACATGGTAAAAACAAACGCCATGAGTCACATTGTGAAATACTTTCAGAACGATTTTCCTTATGGCAGTGCATCGATCAGAGATAATTACCAACTCAGGCCTATCGCCAATCACTCCGTGTAACTTCATCATAAACCATTCCCAAGCATCATTGTTTTCTAAATCCATGACCCCAACAGCTAACGGATACAATTGATTATTATCATCCAGACATATTGCTACGAACATGCTTCTACGATATAACCCCTTTAGATGAGTATTATCTACAGCAATGATAGGCCGAATGTACTGCATAAAACCATTAATGGAATATCTAAGTGCTACAAAGTAATATAAGAAATTATCATCTTCATCCCGCTTGAGGTGAGTGACTGTACCCTCATTCGCTTTAGTCAATACGTGAGAGTATTTAGGGAGCAAGTTGTATGACTCTGCAGGGTTGCCTCGAACTATTTCAAGACCAACTTCTCTAACCCGATATGTATGCTGGTATGTTAACTGAACACCGTATTTCTGCTACATATCTGCTTTGATGTCATTCGGAGTATAAATCCTCTTTTCTTGAATATATTTATCTTCGATAATATGACCGACAACTCTGCTCTTTACTTGATGACGACTATAAACTAATACCTCGTTATGACAAGTGTGTACATTGTCAATTCTCCTCACCACCCAGGGAACATTTTGAAATGCAAGTTATGTAACCCAAGAGGGGGGTGAATTGAGATTTTAAAATTTATGCAATACAATTCGCACAACAATTTAATCTATTACTTTAATCAAATGAAAACAATAAATTCAATCAAGCACAATATTAAAAGAGTAAGGGAAGAGAAAACAAACACAATGATTTTTACGTGGTTCGACTATCCCCGCCTACGTCCACGCCTCCAAGCTCACCCGACTTGATGATTTCACTATCCAAGCCTCCCAAGGCTTTAAATGTTTACAATTGACTTCCAAGGTGTCAATGAATCTTTACAACCAAGAGATTATCTCTCCAATCTCTTCACCCCAAGTGATTCCCACACTTACACACTCACAATTTGATAAGAAATGAAAATTACAACAAAAACTCTCTTTAAGAGTGGATAACAAATTATAGCTCAATAATGATTCAATAAATGATGATTTGCGAAATGGAAGCTCAATATATGTTATATGATCTTATATTTGCTTGTGTTTTTCCTTAGAATGAAGTTTGAGTTGAGTTGTTATAGTGAAAACTCAAAAACTAGCCGTTATAGGCAAATTCCCGTGCCCAGGCGATTAGCCGCTTGATTATCCGGCTAGCCACTCAGGAACAGTGGTATTACCGTTATTTTTGAATTTTGCCACTGTAACACTGTTCACTGAAATTATACTTTAGTCCAAAACTTTTTATAATTATATTATGACCCAAAACATCATAAAACTTTATAAATAGGTCCAATTTCAAAACTTCGAGTAGTTGTCTTTCCCAAACTTTCTGAAATTATGATATAGCCCCAAAGATATTATTATTTTGCAACAAAATCCTTTGAAACAAAATACTTATATTTTTCAAAGTTTTCAAATCCTTTCACTTTAGTCCAAAATATTCATAAATTATAGTATGACCCAAAACATTTCAAATATTTGTAAAAACGTCCAACTCTGAAATTTAATCCTTATTAAAATCAAAGATTTCAAAACTTTGCATTTAAGTCCAAATTACTCAAAACCACAAGGTACTTTATCTTATAAAAATAAAACCTTTAAGTTTATAAAAAGTAATTAATTAAATTAATCTCTTGAACTTCTCAAATGCTAAATCATGCATCAATTAAATCATACTGGCTTTACAAGAATTTATCACACTAATTTGTTCGTTGAGCTCTAAACTTTATTCTTGATTTCGCCGTTGTCCGTTGAGTGTCTTGAGCTTGATTTCACTTGATTCACTTGCATAAATATTACCCTTCAAAAACTAGTGAAAATTGTGAAATACAATATTTATTAAATCACTTAATACATATGTTTGTTATCATCAAAATTACATTATGTATAGCCCTTTAGGCTAACACATTTTGCTCGTTCGAACTTTTAATTGCTCGACTACGCCATTTACATGATTCCGAACAACAATGATCCTCGAAACGTGTCGTTGTA
This sequence comes from Citrus x clementina, assembly GCF_000493195.1. Taxonomy (NCBI): domain Eukaryota; kingdom Viridiplantae; phylum Streptophyta; class Magnoliopsida; order Sapindales; family Rutaceae; genus Citrus; species Citrus x clementina. The sequence goes on from NW_006262022.1 coordinate 5,868,823, forward strand.
GACCGTGCAATCTTGAAATCAAACTTATCCCTAAAGGTAACCTTGCACAATTCTAATATTAACTCATTCTTCTCAACAAATATTTTACCCACACTGATATCATCTGAGTCACAATTGCTAAGAAAGCTTGAAGCAACCATGTTCGAAGACAAAATTTGAGCAAGACTTGTGAGGGACTCAATCCTCATTCTCAATCGAACTATTGGAAGAAAAGATCCATTGTCTCTGTTATTCACAAGAATATCGTCTTCACACTCATTCTCATGCTGAAACGACGGAATATTGGAAGGACCGGCTCCTTCATTATCACCTACATTATTGAAATGAATATCCCTAATACTATTAGAATATTCTGCACAAACATTATCTCCCCCTGTCTCATCATCAAGATCAACATTGTCCCGAAAATCATTATTGTGATACGGAGAATACCGTTGCTCCAACGACGTCGTTAGTGGTAATACCTCTTCTCCAACGTCCTATAACGTAAAGTCGTTGTCATCAATGTTGTCATAATTATCGCGGATTGGAGAGTAATATTGTTGCAGCGACATTGTTCTTGGCAACACCTCTTCTTCATTATTGGGGCCATACATATTTGCTCTAAAGGAAGTTTATGTTTCGACATGTGGCTCAACATCTTCGCTCGAAACTCGAGGTGATGTGGTAACGAATATAAGAATGCATCCATAGTTGGCTACATTGGATGCCATATGCAACACAACCCTCACCATTTCATCATCAAATATGTCCATGGGCAGTGCACATATACGATATAATGTGTTACTAGACCTCAAAGTTATCTTCATTGTGATATTATATTCATTAGAATTTATTTGTAATACCTCGTATACTCTTGCCAAAAACTGATCAAACAGACAATTTTTTCCAACTAAAAAAGCTCTATTTTTACCATTCACATACTTCATACAGCCATCCTCTAATGTCTCCCACCAACTATCATAACACAATTCAAGCACAACTAAATCTATTAAACCTGAAATTATAAAAAAAAATAATTAATTGCGCACTATCAAATTAATAAAGAGCCAGTTGTAATGAATTTACCTTTTGGTGCGACAGATAGAGTCGGTGAATCTGCCTCTTGGTGCGACAGGGTACTTGTCGCACGAAACTTCGTGTGACAGGCAGCCTGTCGCACAAAAAGGCAGATTGTCCCACGAAAATTTCGTGCGACAGGCAGAAATTTGTGCGACAGGTGCATGTCGCACTAAGCAATCTCACTAAAACTCTCTCGCAAGTTCAGAAAATAACTCATACCACTAAGTGATATGGATTGGTGTTGGATCCGGATGGATTATGATCGGATTTCACTTTTACCGTTCACCGTCGGCGTTTTCCGTTGCCTTTTGTCGTCGCCAGTGATGATTCAAGAGTGCAAAGCTGCCTTTGGTTTGATAAAAGGGGAAAAAGAAAGTTGCTTTTGGTTTGTAAACAATGATAATTTGGGGAAAAAAGCTTGTGCTTGACTAATGTTGATAGAAAAAAAATTTAAAGAGTTAATTGTGAAAATAACAAAATTTTTATAATTACTTTTGTAAATTTTCTATTTTTATTGTTGATTCTTCAAGACATGTAAGTTTGGGCCGAACTAGGCCTTGCATTTCTCATCATGGTCAGTAGTTGGACTTTGAACGTCAAAGTCTAGGCCTTTTTGGGTAGTTGGTCATATCACAAAAATGGCGGGCTTATTTAATATAAATAGGCAATCTATGTTTCATTATTAAGAATATATAAAATTACAGGGATCAAAATGTTATTATCCCATCAAAATTTCTAGAACGCAACACATGTAAAGTGTTAAACATAAGACAGATCCGTTAGAGCCACATCTAATAGAAACTTCTGTCTCATGAAATCTGAAAATTAACTCCTTATCATTAATATTGATTATTATTCCTACTAATATTATCTAGTCGGTGAATCTATTTCTGGGTTTGTTTATTTGATCCTTTCTTCTTTGAATCAACGAGCCAGCATCTAAAAAGCAAGCAAGCACAGACCACAATCTCGATCACCTTTGGCTAAAAGCTGCTTAGCTTAGAATCCCATGTAAGTTCGAGATTCAAAAGGTTCCGAATTTTTTTTCTTTCATTTTATTACTTCAATCGAGCACCACCTGTTTCTAATTCTATGTAGCATTTATGTTTTGTTTTTATGTTCTTGAATTGTTAGCTATGTTCTAGATATAAAATGCCATGTGGGTTCTTAGTCTCTATCAAGAAAATATGCGATTTTGGATTTTTACAAGTAATATTTGTATTCTAATTCTTGGTTTTTGTTGGTTGCAAAACTCAAAAGTCAAATCTTTATCCTTTTTTGAGATGCCCTTCGTGTATATATAACATATATATTGCTATTGTTTGTGTGTAATTCTGAAGTTATGGGTTCTGTTTTTGGTTTATTTGTTTATTTGTGTGAATGCTATTCATGAAGCTGATTCATTTTGATAGTCTTTTTGGTCGTAAAAGCTCTGGTGAAAAGAAAGCAATGGTGAAAGACACGGCGTATTATGATGTCTTGGGTGTCAATGTTGATGCATCACCGGCTGAGATCAAGAAGGCTTATTACCTCAAGGTAATGTTACAATTCAATCTTTGGTGCTTTTTGCTTTGCCGAAGATTTATAACTTGATCGTGTTTTCACAAATTTAGAAACAGGAATTGCAGCTAGGTTTATTAGTTCTCTAGGAAGAATTTCTTTTGTTGCAGTTTGCAGTTGTTTAATGAACACCTTAGAATGTAAATTGGTATCATCTTAGTTTGTGCATGTAGGCTTTTTCTTTTCTTTCTCTTCCTTAGTTATTACTGTTTGCTCAATGCTACAGTTGATACATTATTAATAAATGATGATTTGGTTTCAAATATTGTGTGCTTTTACATGTGCTTTTGAAGGCGAGGATAGTCCACCCAGATAAAAATCCCGGAGACCCGAAAGCTGCCAAAAATTTTCAGGTAAGCTTATATATTTGATTCTCTATACAATCTAAGTGTTACTATTTAACTGGAGTAAATTTATTATTATTTACTGAGTATGGTAAGTATTGCTTGTTGAATTGTAATCCCTGTAATCAACTAATTGCATTGAATGTCCAGCTTGCTTATCCAGAAAAGGAAAAAATACACATCTGTACTTTCTATGATTTATTATGGCTTCAAATTATTTGATTAAATATTAGATCCATTTTGCACCCTATACATGCTTCCTTGCCTCTTGTTTTGAAACCTTTTCTTTTACTTAAATGGTTTCTTGTTGTACATATGTAAGGTACTTGGTGAGGCTTATCAGGTTCTAAGTGATCCCGAGAAACGTGAAGCATATGACAAGCATGGAAAGGAGGGAATACCTCAGTAAGTTTATTTACCAGAAGCATCAGTTTTACTAATTTTATAAGTGTTATGTTAGAATAATGACTCAAGAACTGCTTTGCTGCAGACTTTGTGTAGTAGAATTTGTACAATACGTATATTAGCACTGAAAAGGGAAAATGAGTTTTCATACAAACATATCTGAACGTGAAATAGTTTTTGATAATGGTTATTTATAGTAACGGCTTATAATTTTGTTATCCCAATAAGCATGCTCTCTTGTTTTCACTAGCTAAACCAGTAGGATTGACTTACAATGATACTGGTGCTCAATGTTCTAATTTGCAGGGATTCCATGGTTGATGCTGCGGCTGTATTTGGGATGATTTTTGGAAGCGAGTATTTTGAAGATTATATTGGGCAACTTGCCCTGGCTACCATGGCATCCGTTGAAGTTGAGGAAGACAAGCAAGACATTGAAGTTTATAAGCATAAAATACAGGAAAAGATGAGGGTATATTTTCTTCACTACTGTTTGTCAAGCTATTACATTTTTCATACACCTGCCCAAAGTCTCCACCTTATTTTGTTGAATTTTGCAGGCAATGCAGAAGGAGAGGGAAGAAAAGCTCATAACCATTTTGAAAAATCATCTCGAACCATTTGTTGATGGCCGAGCGGATGAGTTTGTAAAATGGGCAAATGCAGAAGCTCGGCGCCTCTCAGGAGCTGGTAATTGTTTTTTTTATTTTTTTATTTTTTTTAAAATTCATCAAACACCCCCCCCCCCCCACCCCCAAAAAAAAAGAAAAAGAAAAAAAATATATAGATACTTGGAAATTATTGACTTTGCATTTCTAGCTTAACAAGCGAATGTCTTTCTTGGCCACTCTCGGAGTTGCCTGGAATAGAGACTTATATTCAAAATATTTTCAAGTTTCTATAAATTATTTTAACCATCCACCTCATTTGCTTCTGAAGCTTTCTCTCATTTCAAAGGAACGCACTATTCATCTTCATTAATGGACCACCAGATTCAGAGTCATTTTCTCTGGTGAAAGGATCAGTATCTAAGTGGAACTAGTTTTTCAAACGTGGACTTAACTGCTTTTAAGGAATCCCTTGCTGAAAGGTGGTTGGAGGATTAAACCGTAGAAATTTATAGACTGCTCACTTTGCATAAATTTGTCAAATTTCAATTAGTATGGCCTAATCTGTTTGCAGTTGTGAAGAAATTATATGATTCTTGAAAGAAAATTGGTATAAACTTTTGTGCAATGGAGCAAATAGAGGGCTCACTAAATCCTAACCAAATGGTATCTTCATTTGGTATTTACAATTATTTCAACTTGCATTAACCTATAACTGCTGTCCTCTTCAGCTTTTGGTGAAGCTATGCTGCATACCATTGGTTATATTTACACAAGGAGAGCTGCAAAAGAACTTGGAAAGGACAAACGATATATGAAGGTACCATTTTTAGCAGAATGGGTGCGAGATAAAGGCCATCTGATAAAGTCACAAGTATCAGCAGCATCAGGTACTATAATTCTTCATGTAGGAAGTTTCCATTTAATGAAATAGTCTTCTAATTTTTCCTGGTTTGTACCTTCAAATGGAGCCAGCAAGCTTATTTCATCTCATATTTGTAGGTGCTGTTTCTTTAATTCAAATACAGGAAGAGCTGAAGAAGCTGAACCAGTTAGAGAACAAAGAAGAGAACTTAATGAAAGCCATTGAAGCTAAAAAAGATGCCATGCTTCAGTCCCTTTGGCAGATCAACGTGGTTGATATTGAGACAACTCTGTCAAGGGTTTGCCAAGCTGTGAGTTACATTTCCTTTCTTAGGCTTAAAATGTGTGAATATATGCGCCAAACCTTGAATATTGTTTGGTTCTGCTTCATTTGAGTTGAGTTGCTTTTTGGGTTTGCCATATTGACTGCCTGATATTAGGTTTGAACAACACAATGTGCAATATTTAATTAGTGGTTTGATTGGAAGCATACTTCAAGTATCTTTGACCTGTATGGATAAAAGTTACTGTGCCAAAACCTGATTTCAACATAGATTACATTGCTATGTGCAATCCTCTCTCTCTTTATAGATAATTTGGTATCATCTAGTGAGATGTTTTATGCTTATGGATGCTTGTGGAGCTTGGTAAATGTTTAATGACAAATTAAAATGAATAATAAGAAATTTTCTAGTTGCATATATTTGAGCCAACTTCTTAACTCCCTTCTTGTTTCAGGTATTGAAAGACCCTAGTGTCTCCAAGGAAACATTGAAACTACGGGCAAAAGCTTTGAAAAAACTTGGGACTATCTTCCAAGTGAGTTCAGTTTCCTTTGTGTGTATTTTGTGTGTTGTGATAATTCTGCTCAGTTATTGGGACTGGATATTAGTTTAGCCCTACAACACTTCTTTCATGGTTTACACTAATGTTTATTATCCGATTAACATCAATTCTTCGCTCTCAGGGTGCCAAGGCTGCTTACAGTAGAGAAAATAGCTTGCGTCATGAAGATGATACCAAGATAAATGCTGCTTCATCGTCATCTTAGCCAGTCTCAGTAATTAAAAGACATTAGTATCGTCTTCATTTATGTATGTAGCACGATGGAATTAGTTGGTTTTATCTTACAGCTCCATAGCATCTATTGAATTTTGAAAAAGAAGTTAACTGGATTTTGTCTGAGATAGGCTCCTGGCTTGATTCATCCTTAGCCCTTTGTAGATTCTGCGTGAGTATTTATGCGTGTACATTGAGAATACGTTGTGAGTCTTATGATCTGGTATATTATGTAACTTATGTTTAATGCTAGCCCCAATTCAACGATAAACATTTATTTTTTGTGTTTTAATTAAAGACAGAGAACTTGTAATTCCAATTTCAAAGATGTTAAAACATGTTTGGTAAAGCGACATTCGACATCTTAATTCTACTTTTACCAGATAGCTATCGATTTCGTTTCCTCGCGGCTGTAGATTAAAATCATAGCAGTTTGATCCCAAACAAACCTTCAATCCAAGTTTAGGATTGATCTGAGTTCAATCTTGACTACAAATATATAGAAATCCATTTGGGAAGGACGGTGATGAATAGAGACATCGTTTGCAGTATTTTTGCCGTGGTGGATCCCTTTCTCGTTTAATAAAAGTCTGGAATCTTGGGTTACTAATTGGTGGAATACTAGTCATTCCGAAACCTTTTTGAATGATATTCAAGAAAATGCTATTTTAGAAAAATTCATAGAATTAGACGAATTATTCCTCTTGGACGAAATGATAAAGGAATTTCTGGAAAGACGTCTAGAAAAGCTTCGTATAGGGCTTCAGAAAGAAACAATCAAATTAATCAAGATGCACGATGAGGATCATATCCATATGATTTTTCACTTCTCGACAAATACAATTTGCTTCAATCGAATATTGATTAATATGTGATCGGTCGAACACTACTTGAAAACAGCTCTTCTACTTAGAAACGAAATGTTTCAAATGCTCATGGAAATTCTTGCTCCCATTGGACCATTTGTATCTATTTGTATTAGGATCCCGATTCATGAATCTCTTGGTTCGAGAAATCAAAATCAGAGGAGAGAACCATTGCTTCTGACTCTTTTTCAAATTCGATAAATGTTGGTTGATTGTATATTTCATTATAGTTCTATGATTCATGAATATCATTTCCTATTTGATCCATGTGAATTCCATATTCGAAATTGCGATCGGATCTATTCATTAAAAAGAATCGACTCAATACATTTCATTTGTTAGATAGTGAAATTTCTTTTAGTTATTTATTTAATATAGTAACTCATGTAACCATTGAAGTTCCAATTTAATTCTTAAGTTTTAGGAAGGCAGCTACTGACCTGATTTCAAATTTTCTTATAACTTGTTTGATAATCTTGAACCAGTTTAAATGAGAATACAACTACAAGAAGCACACTGAGTGGGGAAGGGAAAAGGGACGTAGTGATTGCAGATATTGTGTGAGTCTGAACAAATTTTAAAACCTCCATTAGGAAACACACTTTTGAGAATTGTGATGTTGCATATCATTCTCAATTTGATATGCTTCGGAGTTCAGTGCAAGTTGCCATTTAGGAAGACAATTAGCAGATGTGGTAGCAGATATACAAATAAGTAGTGGAATATCATTATTCTCAATCGTGTGCCTTATGCAATGTGGAAAAATATTTTCCAATTGCTGGTATATTTGCTCTTGCAACTTGGCATCAATCATTAAAAGTTGCGGAGCAAAAAGGGCACGAATTTCAATGCTTGAAAATGACATTGCTCCACGACTGCAACTATACATATAACCTCAGTTCATATTGAAAATTATAATTTCTATAATGGTTGTGATGACCGCTACCTAGATTTTAAATCATTGAGATGATGGGGCCAAAAAATAAAAATAAAAAAAGAGAGAAAGAAAGAAGTTGGTAATAGGGGTGGATTTTGTAGTTTGATGGAAGAATTTATGTCTCGAAACTTGAGGGGTATACATTCACTGATTCAAGTATTACTACCAACAAAAAGTTGGTGATATTTTCTCTCCTATTAATTGGTAGGGATAGATAGAATTATTAAAAAAAAATCACTTGATAATAATTTTTTTTTAAAAAAAAGAATTATTATTGAATGGATTTGTGGGGGAGTTGTTGGTGCAAATGAAATATTGAAATTCTTATCATGGATAGTCCTATAAAAATCCAACCCAATATATTGACATTTTTGGTGGTCAACAGTATGCTATGAAAAAGTCTATGCAATTATCATGAAAAGATGAAAAGACAGGGTAAAACTAACCCTTATTAAGTAGTGATGATAATCGTCATTCTCTATGTCATGGGGCCTTCTACTGTTCTGATGATATTTTTGATTTATTAAAATAAAAAGAAGAAAAAATTTGAAAGAAGTGCAAAGAACAATATAAAATGCATTTTTTATTTGGATTCTCTATGTACAATATATGACCCAACCTAAAGTTTATTCTTCGGAGATAAAAATGTTGAAAGTAATATCGTATATATGCTTTGGAGGGAACTTTTTCTTCTTCTTTTTTTCTTTTAATAAGCAGGGGTTTTTAGAGTCTAAATATAATTTTTAAACCCATATATTTTCAAGGAATTAATTTATTTTTTTTATATATTAAACCATCTAGTATTCGAAAACTACATTAGGACTCGACTAATTCAGATTAAAGCTGGGTAGAATCATTAGGGCGGCAAATCTCTCCCAACAAGTATTTGATGCAACTGTCTTTCCAAGTCTCGAACCGAAGACCTGGGTTAAAAAATAAAAAAAATCTTTAACATAGTGAAACTCGACAACAAAATGTTATAGAACGAAATTTGGATCATGAAATGAAATAATGTCTTCTTATATACTGCTTAGCCACTATCTTGATTATTAGACAATAATAATGATTAACATAAGTTTTCAAAATAATATAATTCCCTCGAAGTGCTTTTGATGATAAGATCACCACAAGCATATCACAATGAAAAGAGATGTACACCTTAAAGCAATTTCTTTGGTAATGCTTAAACGATAACCTAATAACAATAAGCTTGGCATGCCATCTATATTTTGTGATCAAACAAGATCGATTATTTTCATATAATTAGTAACAAAGTGCTTTTGAAGAAGTTGATCAATTATTGCTTCCTAACAGAAAAAGCAGGGATTAACATAAATTAAGGATGCATGCTTTCCTAACACCACTTTAATTAGAGAAAAGAGAAGATTTATTAAACAAATGAACAATAAATTAATAAAAAAAAAAGTGACAGTGCTAGATAGCTTCTCTTTAATTATTCTCCACCACTGTCCTTTCAGTAGAGTTGTATTTGGTGCGTTGTCTTTGTCTCTAAGGATAATTGGAAGCACTAGTCATCCATTAAAGCTATTTTATGCCTACCTAATTTATCTTTATGGCATAGCCAAAGACAAACAAGACCCCAGTCGACAAACATTTTTCCAACTTGGTTTCTATGCAGCGCTTTTGAGCTTACTAATGGTGGACACCAAAAGAGGTGAAAAAAAAATATTAATTAAAGCTAAGATCATTCTCTTGAGTCATTGAAATTCCGAAATAGGGCATACGTATATCAATAAGTCAGCAAACTTTGAACTAATGCACATCTTTAATCATTATTTTCAATTAAGTTTTCTTATTTCTAAGATCAGGTAATTAGAATCATTACGGTCAATAAAGTTTAAGAATTATTCTCTACTAATGTGAGATAATCTCATTAAATCTCCAGTGTTCAAAAGTCAATTCAAGAGTTAAGAGTTTCTTTGGATGTATATTGTTAGATAAGGAATTATTCTTAGCAATTGCTAGATAATCTTCTTAACACCCTTATCAGACTTAAAAGTGAACTCAAGAGTTGATGATTATCCTTAATTTATATTCTTAAGCTAGCTAGGAACTATTTTCTGGGACATTCTCCTTAAAATCCCATGTCATGAAAAGTTAATACATTCTCAACTCATGTATGAGAGATGTTGATATTTTCATAAGTCCATAGCTTAAATTATACTAAAAAATTAGCTCAAAAATTTGAGAATTGTCTCAATTAAAAACCATTGTCAGCCAATAATTAATAGTTTTTATCTCAAGTTTAAAATGTTCATATGAGCTGAACGATTTTTTTCTTTTTATTTAACCTAATGGATACTTAAGTCACTCTCCCCACTTATATGAATATAGTTTGAACCCTAAATCTCTTGTTTCTGACACGGAATTTTACCACCTTAATTAGTTAACATCCATACTATGAGGTCAACTTAAGCCAAATCATATCAATCACAAGGAACGGGTGGTGATAAAAAAATTAATTTAAAATTTACAAATATTTAATATCTGATTGATGTTTGGATTATGGCCGCTTAACATAGAAGCGAAATTTGGCAACCTTTCCAAATAAAAAATGAAGGGTATTTTGATGATTTCCACTAAGGAGATATCATGCTGATACTGGTAAATAAATTAACTATACTGGTAAATAAAATAACTATATTAATCCACTAACTTCTAAGACCTTAGTGCCCCAACAAAAGAAAAGTGGTCTCCTTACACCTTTTCTAGCTAGTTTGAATTTTAAACTTAAAAGCAAGTCGATTGCATTCTTTATATAATAAACAATCAATTCTCAGTTTATCTCCAAAGACTGCAACTCTGAGTAAAGTTAATGTTGTTTGCAATATAGATAGGAATAATCATCATTTGTATAACAATCTCTTGAATGAGAAAATATAAAGCATCTTAGAAACGAAACAAGATTCTGCTTAAAATGGGTCTCTTGCTTCTCAAGAAGATTAGTCTGCTCTTTCTCCTCATTTCAGCCTCACTTTTATCAACTTCTTTGGCAGGTGGGCTCTGAATACTTTCTTTCTCTTGCTAGCTAGCTGCGGCCTTTGCTAGAAACCCTACATGCATTATCAGAGCTTTTCCCATTTATATTGGCTTCAACTTTAAGCTTCTACAGAACACGTTAACAAAGTTTACATAAGATGATAAAATGTTGTACTTTTTGTGACAACCCTTTTTAGGGTTTAAATTCACGAAGCTAATAATTTTTTTTTTGCCCATTTATATATATGCTTAAAATGCATCTGCAGATCGAGGAATATCAAAATCTGTGAGTAAGTTGGCTGAGGGAGTGGATTCGACTTTTGAGGTTCGTAACTCATCATGTTAATTGAGATGGCGGTTTCTTATATAACATTTCATAAAGTTACTCATAAATTGCTTTCCTTGTTCTAAATCATCATTGCTTTTGTTGTTATTCGATTTCTCTTCACTTCTCGCACTTATATGTATATATGACGCATGCAAACATTTTTCTTTTAATTGAGCATAGATGACGGAAAATTATATATATTCTCTCTTTATTCATATAAAAAAGTGTTTGAACCTCGGACCTTTTGTATTACTTCAACAGATTTTACTCCGGACGCACAAGCATCATAATATTTCAAACTGTGTGTACCATGAGCGAAAAACATGCCTAACTCTTCCATCATAATTAAACAAAATCAAAGTATATCCATTTTTTCCTTGCAAAACAAGTATTGCTGCATTTTTCTTTATTTCAAGGTTTAATTTCTGTTTCGATTGCTTCATATGTAGGAGAAGCCATTACAGGAAGAGGAAATGAGTATGATACATGAAAGGCTTCTGAAGGCTAATACTCAAGACTATGGGAGATATGATCCATCACCCGCCCTTGTGAAGCCACCTTTCAAGCTCATACCAAACTGATCCACACGCATATATATGCCTTAGCCATCAAGCTCATACATATAGATGGCAATCCGACTAGTAATTAAATAAAGTAAAACGAAAGCTGCATGCAGCAGGCAGAAGTCGATCTCCTATATATGTGTAGCGTGTCCTTGTAGTTGCAAAAATACTAAGTTTTGAAACCTTAATGATGAGTAGTATAATGTAATATATATAATATAGTTTGTTTAATTAGAAGAATATATATATGCTACCATCCATGTTATAAAATATTGCGTGTTCATGTCCATATATATAATCACATATAAACAATATCCAAGTTATTCAAGTATATACTTATTAGCTAGTGATTATTCACTGTTGTCAATTTCTTGATTGTACCTAATTAATTATATTCTATTTTGATAATTTCCCATAGATTTATCAACTAAATGGCCCATTTGTTAGTGCTAGTCAATAGCTTAAGTAGTAAAAAATTTTAGATAGTAAAAGTTTAGAGGTGCCAACCCTGCTTACAGGAGCAGTTGAGAAGAAACTAACTAGGTTTTGATCGATGGTGAAAAAAAAAATCATGAATAAAGAGTTTATTTCTAATTATTTGAAAATACAGTAGCTAAAGTAGTGCTTGGTAAATAACCAAGGTGAGTTAAAAAAAACTTTCATACAACATACACTCATCAACCTGTTTTTGTTAGATATTATTGATAATTCCATTTCATGATAGTTATTTGCAATTAAAAGCGAGTATGTAAATCCCAGAAGAGCCTTAAATGTAAACGAAGATTTTCCAGCATATACATAAATTTTCTTCAATGTAGACGTTTGCACTAGAAAAATAGTGAGCTTTAAAACTGGAAACAGTCCTTACAATGAAAAGATTTCAGCATACACACGTAATTTTTCTTTCGTGCATGCAGATGTTTCCCCCCCAAAAAAAGAAAAAAATGTGATCTCTGATTAATTGAATAATCAGTTTAGGTTATTTTAAAGTAGGATCCTTGCGACTACGAGCTGGATATTCAGCTATCAACTTCAATTCCTGCTGTGCTTTAACATTTCTATTATCTTGAAGAAGATACTTGGCTCTTGCCATAAAGTAAGAGGTAAAAGGATCAATTCTATTTCACACCAATTTTGGTGGAGGAATATTCTTTAACTTATGCTTATGTAGTGTGTGTGTGTGTGTGTGTGTGTGTGTGTGTGTGTGTGTGTGTGTGTGTGTGTGTATAAGCAGGTTTCTTTGGCTGGCAATTGTATTCACATACTAAGTAATAGTGGTAGAGGCTTATGAAAACCGGAGAGGGCACGACACTTTGAATTTTTTTTGAAGTTTCTAAATAAAATATAAAAAATTACGTATAAAAAGATTAATCTGGCCCCTTCATACTTGATATATAAACTTTATATTAAGGATAAAAATGCAGTTTTAGATTTTGGTAAAATAAAGTCAAAGTGGCTTGATTATTTTATTTTTATTTTGTTAATTATTTTTTCATTATGAGAAAATGGCAAATAGCCTTTTAAAATTTTGATGAAGTTTGGCCAATTTTATTCTGTTAATTGTTCTTTTATTTTTGGCTTGTACATGCAGCAATAGCCTCAATTATCAATCAAATTTACTCAAAACTTAGAGACATTATTTATAAAGCAATTAGCAAGTAAGTTATTTTAATTTTTGCTTAATTACATAATTTTTTCATGTACTCTTAATATTAATTTACTCATTTAGGTCTATAAAACTAATCACTATAATATTTGTATTGAAATTATATCTAATTCTTCCATTTTATTCTTCATCCAATCTCTCGATTCCTCATCACTTTGTATCTAGAGTCAATAGTTGTAACGACAACTTTATTGTATATAAATATATTGCGAAAATGCTCGATATAGTAGAATTGTGATCACATGTTTGTATTCACACAAGAAAAGTAATTAATAAGATTTCCTTTCGGATATTACCTTTCACACTTAGCAACCTTAGATATTATTTGGAAACCGATGAGCAAGTACGTTATTTTAATTTCTTTAATCTTATTTTTTAATATTTCAGGTTAAGAAGTCTCGTCTAGTTAATGAAGGTATAATTTTTATTTAAAGCATTAATAAAAGGCTAGTCGTGGTTTTTATTCAAGGAAAAAGAGCTTGAAAAAGACTTTTTCAAAACATGTTTTTGTCAAAACAAAAATATCAAGAACTCAGTAAAAATTTCAACTAATTTTCTGAAAACTTCTTTTAGACACAGTCTCCATTTGCCCTGTTTTGTCAAAAATATATTGTTGAAAAAAAACCTTTTGGGTTTGAGTCAAGAGTTTAAATGTGTTTTTATCAACATGTTTTCAGAAATAGTTTTGATAAACTTTGAAAGACCCATTTTTGCCAAGGGAACCTCCTCTTTCACAAACCTCCTTTTCACTACTCTTTTGTCAAGCGAGAATAAGGGCTAAAGAGAATAAATTTGACTTTACCCACCTCTACTTTTTGAAAAGAGAAAAATAATACGTATATTCATCATGCTAAATGTTAAGAGAGAACGAAGCTAAAATTTAGTCAATTGGATTTCTAAAAGTTTTGTAGTCTTTTCCTTTTGCACTTTGAATCATCTCTATGCCGGTTTTGATCTCTTCAACTTTTGATTTAAATTAATAATTTTCCATTCCTTCGTTTGGAAGGAAGGATGGGTGGGTTTTCATTTCCTATGATCAGCTTAACAACTGTTAATAAAACTGATCAATAAAATGGACGTTGTGCGTATCAAGGCCTTTTCCTTGGTAGTTAAAGTTGATCTGTAGGAGATAACACTACATGCAATCAACACTTAGTTGCCAAGCCATTATCTTGGCTTAAAAATCTGCACCAAATTTGTTTTTTGAGGTCATGTTTGGTATTAAAATTGAATAGCTAGTTATAATCATTGACAAAGTTAGTGTAGGATCAATTGAGGCACAGCCCGAAATGACTTTTGAAAATTAAAAAAAAAAAAAAAAGATTTTAAATAAGACGTTACTTCGTTTGAATTTGTAAAAGTGTCTTTTCTGAATTTTAAAATGATAAAAATATTTTTGTTGAAATTGAATTCTTTCCATAGAAATAAACCTACAAATATCATCAATACAATGTTATATTTTTTTATGTGAATTTTTTAAATTGTATTTTACTTTTTTTAAAGGTTTTGGATGGGGATGAGATTTGTTTTTTGTTTTTTCAATGAGGATAAGAGATCTTGTTCATTAAATACTAATTTTTACTTTTTATTATTACTTGAACTTAGATAACTATAGAGCAAAGCATATTTATGACCAGTTAAGTTCACCTAGGAGATGAAATTGTGTTATATGTTGGCTGTGCCCCAGCTGAAAAAAAAAAATTGGCTATATTAAGTTACAATACTAAAGCACTCGGTAAATATTAACTGCTACGGCTTGTAACTCAAATTCATTTAATCCATTACTTAATACTTATATCAAAATAAAACATTGCTTTGTAACGACTTATACACAAATCACTCTCTGTCAATTCAATCTCGCAGTGCTTATTGGTTTTTTTTTCCCTTTTTTACAAAATTAATTACAATTTAAATTCCTTCGTAACTTGTTCTCTTATATTTGAGTGAAGTTCATAACTTAACATTAATCACTTCTTTTTTTTTTTTTGAAAATTTTTAAATTATATTATTAGTTAAAGTTCCGATTCTGAAACTGGTTCTGAGAGCACATATATTATGATACTACGAAAATTTACCAATTCGAAAATAAAATATGGAATTAAGATCCGCAACAAATTTATAAAGTTATAAAAAAAATTTTAATTCCGAACCTAAGACTAATAACTCTTATCGTATTATATCAAACTTGGGTTTTCTTCAATAGCCGACATGCTTTTGAAAAGAGACCAACACCTATAAAATGATGACCAAATGGTGGCTAAGCATTATTTCATTTGATTATGCAATATTTCTTAATCAAGTAACGGATGTAAGAATATATAAAGGGTGTTTAAATATTTATTTTTTAAAAAAGAAAAAGGTAATAATAATTGAGAACAACTAATTAATTCATGTGAAAAGGAAAAGTAAAAGAAGCCTGGCTTTAAAAAAAGAAAATTCTTTTTGAAACATTTCAATGCAGCACGTATTTTAACACTTTACGAGTCTAATTCGAGATGTTAACACCTTCTTTAAGTAAAGCCTATTAGTCAAAATTGTGTTGTGATTAAATATTTGTTTCTCTATCAAGTCTTACGTAGAACGAAATTATTCGAAATAATTAATTCTAAAGGGAAAATTATGAGCGGCTTTTCTTCTCTTCTCTATGAAGGTAGATTACTTCAGTAATAATTTTAAACACACTTCAAAATCATGTTTAATTAAGGGCTAAGTTGTTCTTTTGAGCTTAATTACTCGTGTGATTCACCTAATCGACGTTGATATTGATGTCACAGTTGATTAATTCCAAAACGATTTGCCCTTCTCCAAGCAACACATGCCAACGCTTTGATGTGGACCAATCAGCATTAACCATTTAAGCTACCTTACAATGACACTTTCCTCCTCCGCAATCCCCAACTGGCAAGAAAGCAAGTGAGGCCATATTCGGTAACCCAAAAAACCAAAACACTCGCAAGCCAATCAACTTACCTTTGACAAATTGACTACGTACACAAACACAATTGAGAAAAAAATTGAAGTTGAAGTTGAACCACAAAAAT
Organism: Citrus x clementina; assembly: GCF_000493195.1. NCBI lineage: Eukaryota > Viridiplantae > Streptophyta > Magnoliopsida > Sapindales > Rutaceae > Citrus > Citrus x clementina. The sequence goes on from NW_006262022.1 coordinate 5,885,126, forward strand.
ATATCGACCACATTTTTGTTTAATTTTAATTGACAAAATTTGACATTTACGTGCCCAACTCAAACTCAATGTCTAATTCTTGCCAGCATTAACAGTTGCATCAATCAAATATCACCATTTTTTATCTAATCCAGGTGATGCCACGGCAAAGGTATTTTTAATCAACACCTACGTATAGCCCCAAGTTCTTGACTAAATTTGACCTTCCCTACATGCAAAGACCTTTTTGTGAATTCGTGATAATGATGCCATTTTTTTTTTTATTATTGCTTTTCAAGGGTGGTTAAAAATTTTATGAGGGATAATAACATCTGAATCCCTAATTTTTTTATGTATTCAAACATAAGGAAACTTTGTCGATTTGTATCAAATGGATCCCTAGACTGACCGGTTTAATTTAACCCCTACTTGTTCTAAAGGGAAAATTATGAGCGGTATTCCTTCTCTATGAAAGTAGATTACTTCAGTATTAATTTTAAACACACTTCAAAATCATGTTTAATTTAGGGCTAAGTTGTTCTTTTGAGCTTAATTACTCGTGTGAATCCTAGGGTCCTAGCGACTGGTTAATTTTTTTTTTTTTTGAAAGATAGTGACTGGTTAATTTGATTGGAATACATATTTTAAAATTGTATCCTTATCTGTGGGAATTGGGAACATACAAGTAAAGGGACCTGGATGTTATTACCCAATTTTGTATTGTGGTTATTAAATATTTTTATGTTGACATTTGTTGACTAAGAGATTATCTGAGTTAGATGTGAAAATGATGAGTAGTTTTAAATTTTTTTACATAAAATAATATGGTATTGAAGTGTCTGACATTCCATATATTTTAATTATCATGTTTGAGAGGTTAAATTAATTAAAGTCAAAACATTACATTTATTTATATTAACAATCCAAAGTTACGAAGAAAATAATAATAATAATAATAAAGAACAAACAAACTAACTAACAAACAAATAAGTAAATAACTTGTAACCAAAGTTAGTTGATGTGAGTAGTTTGACACTCTCACTTCTTAAGAGATGTCAGGGGTTCAAACCTCACTCTCGTATGAAGTTACTACTTTGCCCAGCACTTTACCTTTTTTAGGTAAACCCGGTACGAGTGGGGATTAGTCTGAATTATGGTATGGACTTAAAGGTGCCTTCCACAGTTGGGGCCTACTTAGAACCATCTTGTGGTTCAGACAAAAAAAAAATTTGTTATAGAAGGCTATTATTAGGTGTGAATTACACAAGATTTTTCCCTTTTAATTTTTTTTTTGGAACTTCAACAATCATAAAATGTAATCAAAATTAAATAATAAAATACACGATAAGTAGCAAATGATATGAACTGTTCACGAAACTGAAAATCGATCATTATATATAAATTTATTCTGTAATGTTTACAAAAAATTAAATCCTGTATATGAAGAGCTGTAGAATCTTACTAAAGTATTGTGCAACTTTTTTTTAAATTATTAATATATTTACTGATTTTGAACACGTAAATAATCGAAAACAGTCTTTTAAATTAAATTAATTTTATAACAGCTGAATAAATTCCAAATAACTGTCAGGATGATTTGGTAATATCATTTTGATGTTTTCTGGTGAGCCAAAGAATAGAATCCAAAAATAAAAAAATAATTTAACTTTTGTAAAAAAAGAATCTCTGTGAAAATTAAAAAAAAAAATTCGTGTGATGTGAAAAGCATGGAATGCGTACTGCGCACTCCGCGTAACATAGAAGAAAGAAACTGTTGTTAGCTTCCTTTTTCAACTCCTCGATGCGATGCGATGCAATGATGCTGCTCCAATTTCTCGTTCACACTTTGCACAGAAACCGCAAAGTACAACACACGCAGCACTCGAGAGACTGTTAAAGTACTACTTCATACAGCACGCTTTCCTTTCGTTTCTGATTGGGGTAATAACATCTAGATCCCTGATTTTTCTAAATCCACAATTATTAACATAGTTTTACATTTATTTCCAAAGTTAGTCCCTAACGTCAAATTCATTTAAGAATTTTGTTCATAAAATTGATGATTTAATTGTGAAAACCTTGAAAAAACTTGAAACAAATAAATCCTAAGACATAGAGGCAAATCAAAATTTTGGGAATTGAGAATTCATTAATTCAAGAATTTTTAAACCAATTTTACATTTTAATTGAAATATAATAACAGTAAACCATTTTTTTGATAATTAGTTTAGTAATGAATTTCAAAAAGTGAAATGAGTCTATTAGATCAAAATAAATTGAATTAAAATAAATTAAATGCCTGTAAAAAAATTTATAAACCGACTAGTTTGAGCTAGTCCAATTAGTTTATAGTTCATTTGTAATATAAATTTAATATCTCTTACTTTAGAAGTTTAGTTTTTTTTTGTTCAAACAATCTAATTTAAAAGACCACGTAAATTTGAATCTTAGAGGAGGTAGGGGTAAAAAGATTTTAGAAACAAAGAAAAAAAAGCTGTCGCTTTAATTTTATAAGCTGATTTCAGGAGTATAAATTCTATTGTTGAATTAATTAACCGATTTTTATTTTTTAACAATAATTTGAATGGTTGGGATGACATGAAAGAAATGAAAGTTTGTCCTTATTTGTAATACTTTAAGAATAAGGGACCTGTTGCTATTATCTCATTTTCTACGAAAAAATATGGTAGCGAGAATAAAAGCACCAATGCATTACGTGGCACAAAAGGCCACTCCATACGTCATTAACGCCGTGAAATCTAACGGCATAAAACCAGGAAAAAGGCCAAAAGTCTCCCGGAGCAACAGATTCTAACGTCGTTACCGAAACCGTCTAAAACGACCTCACTCCTTTCCCTCTCTCACACTGCAACCAAAAGAATCAAAGGTTTTTCAGTCTCTCTCTCAAATGACTCTCTCGTTCCCACTCTGAAAAACGCTCCCGTTTCCTGTCGGTTCGATCACGTCAGGTTCGATTTCTTTTTCCTGTGTCCGCATACGGCGATAGCTTTTCGCTATTTTGTTTTTGTTACTATCATCACGATATTTGTGTAGCTGATTTGTATTTCCATCATTTCCGATTTTATTTAGATTTTATTTTATTTATTTACAAATATTCTGTGTGTATTTTGACTGTAAGTGCCGTTTTCAAGGCGTGAATTACGGATCTCTTTTGACCTATGTAGCGGATTTTGAATTTAATTTTTTTTTTGTGGTTTCTAAAATTAGTTTTTTTTTTTTTTTGGATTAATCAGATTAGACTTACTCTGGAGTTCCCTTGAGAGTAGCAGATTGAATCGATACTTGGTTGGTCACTATTTTATTTCTGGAAAGTTTTTTGTTTTTGTTTTTTCTTTTTACATGTTTCTTTTTTTTTTTATAGTTATTTTTCTTGTTTTCGGTGATTGCTTGTATCAATAGTGAGCGCAAGTGGTTTACATCTTTACTGAAATCAGCTTATTTTCCCGTTGCCTTCGTAGTTGCTTTGTTCGCTCTGAGAAATTGTTTGGTTGTTCTCATGTGGAGCTGATGTTTTGAGTAACTACAACCTTAATGTTATTGTTTAGTTTGTGGTAACTATTGTCATCTGATCTACAGTTGTTTTGTTATGTAGAAGTTGGATTTATGGAGCTTTTGTTAAACTTATTGTGGCTCTGATTTTTCGTTTTTATGATAAGCTGGGTAAGGTTGAGATAATTTAACTTTGGTGTTTTCTTTGGTTGTTTGTTTTTGTGTGTGTTCAATTTCGGAATATTAAGCCACCTATGTCAATGTTTCTTTGGTTTCAGAGGAAGTACCTGTGTTTTCTTCTATGAGTTGATGGTGCATGGACTTTTTATTCAAGTTAAACTTTGGGGGATGTGAGTGAGAGTTTTAGGTTATCAGGGGGAGCTTATATCAAGTTGTGCTTGAGAATGGGGGCTGCTTGTTGTGTTGCTGCTAGAGACAAGACAATAACTAGTTCAACAAGTGCTGATATTTTGCATAGAAATATTCGGTATTCACCAACGTGGAGCTTTCGATGGGACCACCGAGGACGGGTCGCAGGTGAAGAGACTGCTGTAGCTTGGTTTCCAGATGGAATTAGTCGGAATGATCAATCAGATATTAAATATGAATCAGCATATGCATCAGAGGAAGGTAGCCCATTAGACAGTTTTCCTAGGCATACGGGGCAAAAGTCGCCTGTTTCTGAAGGAACCGCTGCTGGGAATGTCAGAACTCCTACTTCAGGTAGACCTTTAGGATGCAGCTCTTAATGTTAAGTATAATTTGTATTCTTTAAATGAATTTTGGAAGTTACAGATTTCGTCTATAATCCCAGTGTGTACTCTGTGTCCTTGTGATAACAAGATATGAATCATACATCCGTTTAGCTTATCAATACAACATATAAAAAGGCCAACTCAACAAATTCATCGACTGAAACCAACAAAACTCAGGTAGCCCCACAATCTTCTGGAATTTTTTTAGGAGAATCACTGGTCTATCCACTTATTAAAACATACTTACCTATGCAGCAATGTTGATGCTGTTCTCCTTGTAATTATGATTAGACTTCAAAGGTTATTTAAACGACAAATAACTCTGGAGTTAATGCTTTAAACCATTTTGTTACTAGTCTAAACCTCTGCTTTTTGTCAAAATGAATAGGATAGTTAGATTTTGTGGTTGGGAGGAAGCATAGATTCCAGTTAATTGTGCAGCAATTCCTATTTATCTTGACCAAGACAACACCATGTCATGGCCCCATAGTTTAAGCTTTCTGGATTTGGGAATCAATATATTATGATCAGGCACCATAGTTGTTTGGAGAGTAAATAGGGAAGTCTAGTCTATGAGTATAGTAAAATCACCATCAAGTTGAATTACTGTTGGCATTTTTAATAAATTGCTCATCTCTTTTGATTAGCTGGATGATAAAGAGAGCATTAAACCAAAAAGACTATCTAAAAGGGTATAAATTTGAAGCCAAAAGAAGAGTGAAGTTCTATTAGGAACATATGTTGTGAATGGCTGCACCATAAATCGTAATATGTAGAGATTGCACCCATTATACTTCATGTGCAAGAAAAAATGACATTGCTGATCAAACCTCTGGTAAACATGGTGGAAACTCTTTTTTGATGGTTCTTGGTTAGGTTTTCCTGATCTTATGGTTACTTTCCACTGAGAGCAATTTTCTTGCATCTAATAAGAGTAATGTATTTTTGTGTTTCCTTGGTAGCGCATGCATGATATGATTCTTAGTTGACATTTCTGTCAAAATTTCCTGTAGTCTTTAACAAACTTCGCTGGAGTAGTTTTACACTCATTTGTTTTTGAATTACATTGCATGCATCTTGAGAGCGTGCTTGAGAAATGCTGAAACTTGAATTTGTACTTTTAGGTTGTCATAAAACATTTGATTGTGGCTGATCCTGTGGTTGCGTGTTATGATGAAGTTTTATGATAAAGGTTGCAGATCTATATATCTAAAGGGTTAATTTTGGATTATCCCCTCATGAAGTGAATATCTTCAAATCACCTCCTTACTTTTGAAAACCTCAATTTACCATCCGCCCCCTTCCCCCAAAGATTTTCATCAATCCACCCCCATTTTTAAACAGGAATGGGGTAACTTGAGGTTTTCATAAGTAAGGGGGTGATCTGAAGATAGCCGATGCACGAGGGAGTTAATCCGAAATGTACCCATGTCTAAATTTATAGAGTCGCAAGAAATGATTGAGGCTTGGCTATGAAACCATTTCTGGCCCGAAATTTACCAATGTCTAAATATATTGAGTAGCAAGAAATGATTGAGGCTTGGCTATGAAACCATTTGTGGTCCTTTTATAACTTAGGGCATCATTTGATTCACATCCTTTGTCACATTGGTACTATCTTAAAACACTGAGTAATATTCTTAATTTGTCTTATACCTAAAATATCACTATATGCCCTTAAATCAGTATCAAATTTTGGGATATTGTGACTCTATTAGTTTTTCTTGGCTTTAGACTTATAATTGTTAGTAAGCTTTGTGGGCTGTTGTATCTTATTTCTTTCTTTTCTTTCTTCTTTTTCCCACTGTTTTTTAATTTTTTATAATGGCAGATCATTCTCTTTCAAGGAATATCTCTATGGATGTGAATTTGGAACAGGTAGAGCTTTTTCCTGTGAAAGGCTGTTTCCATGTCCTTATGATTATTTTACACGATCCCCCCCCCCCCCCCCTCTTAAGATGTTATAATTTTTCAATGGGAATCATGTTTTAGGTCAAGGAGTCAACAGATTCCCAAGAAGTTTCACACCCCTCTCCTGCAAAGTTATCATTATCACTGCCTTCAACTTCATCCTTGACGTCATCCCCTTTATCATCACAAAGTCACTTGTATCCCGCCAGTTCAACCACAGCAAAATGGCCTCGCCACTCTCCTGGACATCCACTTCTACGACAAGCATCTGATAGCCGGATTCCAGGATTGAAGTCAGTTAATGGATACTCAGTTAGGGAAGAAAGGCCTGTTATCCCTTCCTGGAGCAATGAATCAACTGTGGGCTCTGGTGTCGGGTCTTCAGATGGTTGGTCAATGAATGCCTTCTCTGAGCTCATGGCTACTTCTCACAAGGAAAGGTGGTCGTTTGATAGCGAGTCCTTGGGCTTTAATCATGAGAAGATTGCCAGATCCTGTAGTCGAGTCTCAGCTTCTTCTTCTGTCGATATGCAAACATGTGGAGTTTGCTCTAAGTTGTTGTCTGAGCTTTGTGTAGTTGCAGTTCTAACTTGTGGCCATCTTTATCATGCTGACTGTTTGGAAAACATAACTGCTGAAATTAATAAGTATGACCCTGCATGCCCTGTTTGTACTTTGGGGGAGAAAAAAACCCATAAGTTGTCAGAAAGAGCATTGAAATCAGAAATGGAATCGAAGGCTAGAAATAACAAGAGATGGAAGAATCGCATTGTGGATAGCAATCTTGACAGCAATTCTGTTGTGTTGGATCGCCATAAAGGCAGTTGGAATGAAGGTAAGGGTCCCAAGATGGCTTCCAGTTCCAGCCTTAAAAGTTCTTCAGGAAAGCCTTTCTTGAAGCGGCACTTTTCATTTGGATCAAAGGGGAGCAGATCCTTATCAGAAAATCATTCGACGTGGAAGAAGGGGTTCTTCTGGCCCAAATCTAGTAGGACATGAGTTGCTTCTGCACCACAAGGAGGTGATATTTTCTCCCCGATATATGATGCATTTGTCCTTCCCAAAAAGAAAAATTGTTGCACAGATAGACAAATGTACATCTTGTTCACATAACAAGGTCAAATCTGGCTATTTTTTCTCCTTGTAATTTAATTTGAAATTGTTTCATGTACGCAGATGCCAGCTTTGATCTTCTCTTCAATTTCAGTTGGATGAAGATAGCTGGATGTTTTTCAACAAGATATGCTCAAGAAGCACATCTGCATACAGGCTCAAAAAGCTTTGACAGGATTGGTTACTGGAATTACATTGTAAAGAAGAAAGAAAGAATAATATATAGAATGAAGAGATAATTATGAAAAGGTGAAAAAAGGTAAGTAGAATGAAAATGAATTGTGAGACTATCCATTCTTATTTTTGTACAGAGAAAATTTGTTTTTTGGGCTTGAAACTATACATGAATCTGTTCTACCGATTCTGTATCTGTATGGCTGCATCTGCCAAAAATCTCTCATCTTTTCTTTCTTGGTGAGGGCGTTATTTTGGGCATGGTCACTAGCAGGTACAAAACCAAATATTTTGAAATTGAAGTTTGATGTATTATTCTGTTTGATTGCAATATTTTGATTTTCAAAGAGTATTATTTAGCTCATGCATAATTTCCCAATTTTGTGAATTATTTATGAAGGATTCACTGGGGGTTCCCTCAACAATTTATAAAATTGCCTACGAGCCCAAGTTGTTAAATAAGTAATCTATGCTTCTTCAACCAACACGCTAATTCTCCCCGACAACATAAAACCGTGTGAATTTCCGTTACTGAGAATTTCTTTTGGAAGGACTTGTCTGTGTAACGCTCGTGTCTTATCTTATTTTATTTTGTTAACTCTTTGACCATCAGAAGATGGGGTGGGTAATCGGATCCTACGCAAGTAATGCAACAGGGGTAGTGGTTGTGGCGGAATTATTCCACTGTAGAGTGTTTCTAATGACAGATGATAACAATATTTAATATTTATTCTAATGTTCGTATGATCATTATCAGTGCCTTACCATAAAAATTAGAGATTATGCCGCGAGCGTATGGACCGATGCCCACTTAGTAGTCACTTCGGGGACTCACTTTTGCAGGACTCGTGGCTTTTGTTTGTTAATCCTTGTATGCAATTATCCGACGACACTAATCAATTAAATACCACTTGATGGCAATTTTGATCCGGATTTCTTCAATTGAGGATAATCTTAAGCTCCAGCCGAAAACCTTCGTGAATTGAGTTGTCACCTAAATAGTAAAGCTAGCCTACACTAGGGATGGCAATGGATTGAATCTGACCTAAGATCCACGTGATCTAAATTCAATCGGATTGTATTTGGGTCGGTTTAAAATGAATTTGGATCGGATTTGGATATTGATATGTGGATCTAAAACAGATATGGAGCATGTCTGGATCTATCTTAATATCTAAATCCATATCCATATCCACCCATCTTTTAATTTAATTTTATTTTAAAATTTTCTTAACAATTGTGCAATTATACTGATAATAAATTTTATCCATAGCATATTAGTGGTATTTACCATACATTTAAATTCTTAAAACTTAAAGGTTTGTTTTGTAAATTTAAAGGTCAGTCAGCCCTAAAGCACGTGCATGCAATATTCAAATTGCAAGCCAAGTAATACAACCTGGTAATTTATTTTATTATATTGACCAAATAATTTTTAAAGAATATAGTTATTCATATATTTAGTCAAATATGATCATAATAAAAATAATAAATGATTGAATATAAATCATATTTAATTTATATGTCATTATCTAATGTTATAGGAATGAGGGTGGGTATGTCGTGGATATTAGAATGATGAATGAGACAATAGAATATTAGATTGATCTTACTCCTACAATTACTTTTAAAGGATATTTTATTATCTTATTTGTTGTTTTGGTGTAAAAGTATAAGCTACAATATTTATTATATTTTTGAGAAAAATTATATAATTTATTTGTTATCAATACATTTTAGCCTTCAATTTTCATTCTAAAAAATTATTACTTTTTAATTGATGAGTTTTAGAATTCATGACAAATTTAGAGTAGATTTAAATTTTAATTTTTTTTCGGATTTGAAGTAGATATATATATTTATTTCTTTTTTGGATCTGGATATGGAGCGAAAAATATGAATTCATGACGGATCTGGAGCAGATACAGATCTTGATTTTTATTATGGATATGGATCTGGAGCAGAGTAGATCCAACCCATATCTGCTCCATTGCCATCCCTAACCTACACCTGTACTCATTTCTTTAGGCGTGGCGCCATCTCGTATGTCCGTTCAGGATCCAACGAGCACGTGTAAACACCAAATTACATGCAGAAACAAACACAATCTTTTTCTCGGGATCCACCGTCACTCTTTTACCTTTTAAACTCCTTTTGCCCATACTATAATCTTCAAGAGTTCAGAATATTTAGCTATCTATAAATTAAGTTAGTTCATCGAAATTTTTCTTGAGAGTTTCAAGAAATAATGGCAGATTTACGAGATGAACATGGGAACCCAATTGCGCTGACGGACGAACGCGGGAACCCAGTTCAGTTAACCGACGAATACGGCAACCCCATGCACCTTACCGGTGTTGCCACTACAAAAACCACAACTGCTACTACGACGACCCACGAACCTGCGCCTGCTGCTACTCAAGTTGATGGTGGCGGCTTAACGGGCGGACAAGGCGTGCATGCGGGAGCACCTACGGGTATCGAGACGGCGGGCGGTGCCGCGGTTGCAGCGACTGGGGCTGGTGGTGTTCATGAGCATAAAGAGTTGAAGCAGGAGCTCGAGGAGGAGCGTAAGCGTGAAGTTGAAGCTGAAGGGGAGATTCAGCGCTCCAGCAGTGCCAGCTCTAGTTCGGTGAGACATTTTAAGTTTTCGACATTTATGTGTCACAAGAAAATAAGAGTTATTATTATTATTGGTAAATTTCATAATAAAGGAATCGTTATAATATATTAAAATCTTTTTTTTTTTTAATCTTATACTTCAATAAAATTATCGAATATATAGTCTTAAATAAACAAAACTTTTTGGTAACAATTTTTGGCAACACACACATTCAAAGAAACGCTGAAGGTGGTGTTGCATGAGATACATGCAAATCAGGACAAATTTTTCTATTCCCTTTAATAGAATATAGTAACAAAATGTAAGAAAATTTTTAAAGAAATCTTTCAGTATTGAGCTCTGTTATTTATTTATTTTTTATTAGAGACTATTTTAAAAAACAACTAATAATGGGCTTTGGGTTAATGTAATATTATACAGATGGGAATGGCACAAACGCTAGATTTTATTTACGAATTGAGCTTTTCTCTTCTTTTTAATATATTTTTCAATTTGAACCATCCCCAATCCTTTGGGGGGAAAATGCAAATTCACACAAACAAATTCGAGGCTAAAAATTAGCAAACGAATGCTGTCTAAATTGATATATATTTTTTATTATTATATTTTTTCTCTCAATTACAAATTTCTATGGGTTGCAGTCCGAGGATGATGGGCAAGGTGGGAGAAGGAAGAAGAAGGGACTGCGAGAGAAGATAAAAGAGAAACTAACTCTGGGGAAGCAAAAGGACGAGCATCCGCAGACGACAGGGTTCTCCGCTGCCACCACCACCTCTACCACCACAACCGCAACGCAGCACCATGATCATGAGAAGAAGAGCATGATGGAGAAGATCAAGGAAAAGCTTCCCAGTGGCCACCACAGCAGCAGCCACAACCACTAAATAAAGCTTACTCATGCATTCATATAGGCCCTTTAAATTGTGTCAAATGTCCATGAGCTGTGAAAGAGCGAGCTTGTATCGTGCTGCGTGTGTTGTGATGTGATGTGTTGTGTTGTATGTCTCTTAATTTTTTTTTTTTCAAATTAAATTTTCGGACCTGGTTTGTTGAGCAAAGAATGAGCCCGTGGATCGCGACTGCTGTAATATTCAGTACTGGGGATGAATATGCATGGAATGTTTTATGAAATTAATTGACATTTAATTTGGCCTCTTCTTGAGTTTTGTTGTGTTTCAATTATGAGCTAATAGCAAGCCAGTGTACCCATAATTAAATGACAAAAAATTAGCAATCATTGATCGAGAACTACCTGTGACAATTGACCACGTCGATATGTGTGAGTATTTTTTTTTAATTTTTTCGCAGTACATAAGTCATCATCTTAGCTATGGTTAGGATAAACTTCTACTTGGTTTAATTTCATTTAATGAGAAGATAAAAAGAGTACATGCCAAATGATTATGAGATATTAGAATAAACTAAAATACTAAATGATTAATTTTAAATAATAAGGGATTAATTTTGAATTTTTTTGATTTAATAATTTAATTGAGTTAATATCAATTAGTAGAGCCCTTTAATTGATTTAATTTCAATTAGTAAAGTTATTTAATAAAAATTTTCAGTTATTAAGTTAATTTTTAATTTTTTTTGTTTAATTTAAAAATCTGAATAATATTAATAAAAGATTTTTTTTCAAAATATTCTTATTTAATTAATTAATTTATACCCTTATCTATTAAAGTTTAATAATTAACATTATCACCCATCTTTATAACTTGTTGTGAAAATATAGTGGTAGACTATTATTTTTTTTTTCTTTTATTTTCTCTAAATTAGTATTGTTTATTTGAAAAAAAAATTTATAAATATTTTTCATATAAAAGATCTGTAAGTGACAATAAAATTGATCACCACACGAATTTAAAATAAGGGTTGTATTTAATTGAAAATGATTTATATTATGATAATATATTATCTTATTTGTGTTCTTTAAGATATTTATCTTTTATTTAACATTTGTAATTTATAAAGATAAAAATGTAAAAATATTAGATATCAATTTTTTTTAAATTAGAAAAACTATTACAAATTAATATTTATTTTTAATAAAAATAAATAAATATATCACTGGCATTGAATTTTATTCAGAATTAAAATTAATTGAGGTCTATTTAAATTTCATATTAAAAAAACAAACACCACCTCAACGATTAACGAAGATATTAGAATAAATTAAAATAGCAGATGATTAATTAGGACAGAACAGAGCTAATGTAACAAAGCCGTGACTAAATTAAACAGACTGCAAGTAAGATGGAGATCGTAGCTAGATTATGTTTAAGTTCTGTGCAACAATTTGCTTCCAAACCCATGTCCCCCACAAAAAGCAACGAGACAAACACCGATTTCTCCACAGCAGCTGTAAATAGATAATTCTTCCAGAGACAAACACCGATTTCCCACAGCCCTCAAAGCTCCATTTAGCTTCAAAATTCTCGAAAGAGGACAACCTTGGCCGCCCCAGAAAACACCCCCTGTTAATTTGTCATGGATAAATCCTGGATCCAGTGCCAAGGTTTCAAGTGATTTTTACAGTGAGTCCCCACTGCTTCTATTAATGATACATCAGTACTTATTATATTCAAACAAGCCGCAATACAAAGACATTTTATATGGTACAAGAGTGAGGAAATAAAAAATGGCATGACGCATGGTATGCTTGACTGATTGTGGTTGTAGTTATATATATTGTTTTTTTTTTTTATTACATGAGACTAGTGCTCAAACTACAACTCATATTACATGAGACTATAATTGATATTTATAAATCAAACTATTATTGGGACCGACTTACATCAATGCTAATGGAGCTCTGTCCAGATTTTAACCCTCACTAATATTCGAGGGATGTCTACTCCTCACTCTTGGGTAAGGGAGAAGACTACATTCACTCAATTATAATTGATGAAGGAAATACTCCCACGTTACACTTGTATATATTGTTATGTGCTCGTACAAGTAGTATTTGGTGTGCTTTGAATGATTCACATGCAAGTAATAAAGTTTTACATTAAATGATGAAATTAAATAAACTTGAAAATTTTTACCTCTTATTTCTACTACAAGTGATAACTTGATAAAGTTTAAAGATTTTAAACTTCAATCGCTCGGCTAATTATAATTAATATATTTTGATAATAATGTCAATTAAACAAGATTAATCAACTAAGTTTTTCATTAAATGATGATCAATCTTTTTTTAATTAAAAATCATGACGGACACAATCAATCATTTTAATATTTGATTCTTCTTATCATCTTCAATCAAGTTAGAGAGGAAACTTTGTGGGAACTTAGGCTTGCCTTCAAATATTCTAAACCGTTAATTTTTATGTCGGTTTTATTTATAAAGGTTTTACGATTTTCCTTTTACGCTCTCATAATTTACATAATTGTTATTTTAAAAAAAGTATTTAAAGAAATTATTAACATATGTTTGCTTCCGATTGAAAAAATTAATAATAAAAGAGAAAAAAAAATATGATGATAATCAAATCAAATTCACATGACGCCGATTCAACGGTGCAAAGCACGTCGACTTGCACTTCAACACAATTAAACTCTCTCTCAAAAAAAAAAAAAAATTGAAGTTGAATATCATATTTCTAATCCGTACAGAATTCATATTGCTTTTGAAATCCATACATTAGGCCTCGTAATTATTTTCTCGTGATTATGATACGAAATAGCAATTTTTGTTTTAAGATTTTTAAAGCAATTAATAAATAATAAATGGAAATAATATAAAAAAGTAATTTATTTTCTTCAGATTTTTTTGTTCTTCAAAATCATTGGTAATCGAATAGCCACATATATATATATATATATATATATTTGTTTTTTGAAAAAAAAGAAGAGAGATAATTATACAATCCATTATTATAAATGGTGTTGCTTTCGTGGCTCACAATATATATAATAAGATGCATGCCATGCATGGCATGTAACCTTTTCGTGAGTGCTTTGCCATCTTCATGAAACATGGAAGGGATAATGAAATGCTGTACGTTTAGAAGAACTGCCTTTTGGGCCAAATAAACTTCTTCTTGTAACGATGATAGGTGGTATTGTTGGATGATGATTAAGAGATCCACTGCCCTTTTATATTCAACTAATTGCATTTTGATATTATTATTGTGACAAAAAAAATTATTTTTCTTCCAAGTTTATTTTCACATTTAATAATTTGAAATATTCTATTCGTATGATTTTTTTTTAATTACACATTTGAGTAAATCAATTTAAAATTTTATTTTCTATATAATTTTAATGATATAGGCATATATTTCCAATGCTTTTATTATGTTGGAAAAAACATTGGTAAATATTAAATACTGAAAAGACAACTTAGTTCTTGTTGAAATAAAGTGATTTTGAATAATTGATGACTCATTCAATTATGAGGCATTTTCATATGAAACCCCACGTGTTTGAATAGAATCTTTGCAAGGTCTTAGAATTCCGAGAGTGACATATATATTATTGGATTAATTTCAGAATGTATAGTGTGATTGGAACTCTAATCGTTTAGTTGGTTTGTTCAGGACATTGTTAAGTTAGAAATTGATAATGATATTGATATCAATATTAATTTGATGATTATGGGGCACCGGTGATCTCATGTTATGATTGAGGTATTGATTGCTTTTTATGAATTAATGTAAGTGAATTCATATGTGATATTTATTGTACGTGTATATGTAAATATGTACGAAAAGAATAGTTTTGCTCGTATGGATTGGCGTTTTATATTCTTGAAGTTATTTTACTGTTATAGTTTATGATAATGATGTTATGTATGAATTTTTTTTTTTCATTTACACATTCAAGTAAATCAATTTACAATTTTTTTTCTAAATAATTTTAATGATAGAGGCATATATTCTCAATGCTTTTATTATGCGGATAAAAATATTGGTAAATATTCTCTTAGTACCTTAAATTTGAGTCAGTTACCTAGCTAGTTCTTGTATTTTTAAAAATTATTCAAAATGTCCATGTCATTATTTTTATTTTTCTGTAGTTGTTTGGTTTAACTTTCTAAAGATGAAGTATATTTTTATATGGTAAAATTTAAAACTCTAATAAAATCAGACACACAACTATTGAAAAATAGAAAATAATGATCAACGAAAAAAATATATGACATTGACCTTTTGGATAATTTTTGTAAATATAGACACTAATTTTTTTTCATCGCAAAATAATTGGGGATAACAAAATATTCTGTATATAATTAAAATGAGTTCAAAAATCAATTTTTTGAAAATTGATTAATATTTTTAATTTTAATTTTAAATGAGTTCAAAAATTCAGATTCATATTTACTTACCTTTAATTTTATTTAATTTTATTTTATTTTTAAAAAAATAATGTAATTATAAATAATAATATATTTTATTCATAACATATTAGTGGCATTTACCATGTATTTAAAAATCTTGAAACTTAAAAGTTAGTTTTGTAAATTTAAATGATAATAAATTAAGTATAAAGTAAAATTAGGGCAACCGGCGTTGATTTCTTTTCAAATTGTTGGCTCAAGATGCTAGTACGATTTTTTTTTTTTTTTGTAATTGAATTCTTTATTTTATATTAACTAATCTTTTATTGTTTAATTAATTGAACTTTTATTAAATTTTTATGATCAAAATCAAATCCATGTTCATCAATACATTCCAAATGACATTCAAAATATGTGGACATGGATGACGTAAAAAGTTAACAATGTTATTCATATATTCAGTTAAATATGGTCATAATAAAAATAATAAAGTATTAAATATCAATCATATTTAACTCATATGTCATTATCAATGCATATGAGTCTTATGATTTGTTTTAGTGCAAAAGCATAAGGTACAATATTTATTAGATATTTTAGACAAAATATACAATTTAATTGTTATCAATACATTTTGTTTTTAGTTTTATTTCTAAAAAAATACCTTTCTTCTATTGTCAAGTTTTAGAATTCATGATGAATTTAAAGCAAATTTAGATTTTTTTTTTTTGGATTTAGAACATACATATATCTATATATTTTTTTTGGGATATGGATATGAGTAGTAGATTCATGACAGATTTAGAACATATACGAATCTTAATTTTTATTATAGATTTAGATTTGGAATAGAATAGATCCAACACATATCTGATCTATTGTCATCCCTAATTAAAATAATAAAAAATAAGTGTTATATATTAATTTCAATAAAGAGAAATTTGCAATCAATTTCTCTCTCTCTCTATATATATATATATAGATAGATAAATAGAACCTTTTGAGAGGGCTTTCCACATGAAACATGGGATTGAAAGTGAAATGGGCGCACTGACGTTTGAGCTAGGTAATGTTGTAAATGATAGGTGGTTGTTGGATGATGATCAAGACATGCACTGCCCCTTCATATTTAAATAATTATATTTTGGTTGTAAAAACTGTGTCACGTAAAGTAAATTATTTTCTTCATTTTTTTTTTTTTTTGAGATTCAGTATTTCCATTCGAAAAAGAGAAATTAAAAAATTGATTTGAGATTTACCCATCTCCTTCATTCTTTTTTCAAAAGATTGTCCGAATTAGGAAGATTTTTTCCTTGTAATTTAATGTAAAATCAGCTTTTATTTTATTTTATTGTAGATTTTTTTTTTGAAAAAAAAACCTCAAGTTTGGATAAAGGCTGAACCCGATCGAGACTGGACAATAGCCGGGCTTAGCCTGACCCTTCAAAATACGGACCAAACTTTTTTTAGTCTATGGTCCTTTATTTCAGGCATTAGATTGAATTAGTAGAATTTGACAAACCTAAACCAGACCCGATTGCCATCCTTACAAGTGGTCAGCCAAACAAGGTTTGTTGATGAGTGAAAATTACTCAATTAAGGTCTCGTTTGGGATTGAAGTGCTATATCTTTTGAGATATAACTGCTATAAAAAAAAAATTATAACTATCAAATAAAAGTTAATAATATGTAGTAAATAATAATTTTAATAAAATTATTAAAGTTATAATAAATTTTTCATTATATAAGTAAAAAATCATATCAACATAACTTATAAAGTACAACAACTAGTGTTTACTAAATATTTTAATACAGTAATTTTTAAATTATAATTGCCTAACCTCAATATCAAACGCACCCTAAAGTAAATGAGGCCAATATCGGGAGTTTGTAAATTTACTTGGCTACTTGCACATTGATTATAAAAAATATTGTATTATTCTTTATGGTGTGTTTACTTCTTAGAATAAGGAATGTGAATGGAGAAATGAGAATCAAAACTATGTTTACTTGATAAAATTGAATTTGGGAACGAGAATAAATTATGTGGGTCCTACATAATTTGAGAATAAAGAATGAGAATCTCATTCTCATGGGAGGTTGGGAATGAAAATATGGAAATGTGAATGAAACATAAATTTATTTTTCTATCATTCTAATTTTTTCATATTTCCTAAATTACCTTTGTTCAAATCACAAATAATTTTATTATTTTAAATGTCATTAATAATAATAATAATTATTATTATTAAATTTTATTAACTTTATTATTTTAGTTATTATTAATTTTTTTATTAATATTATCATTATTAACAATAAAAATAATGATAAAAATAATAATTAATAAAAATAATTAATTTATCATTATTAACAATATTATCAATATTATTATTGTTGTTATTATTATTTTTATTAATAATAATAACAATAATTAATAATAACTAAAATAATAAAGTTAATAAAATTTAATAATAATAATAATGTAATTTTCATTATATACATACATGTATAAATATTATTATAAAAATGATATTAATTAAAATAATAATAATAAATGTTAATAATGATAATATTAATAGTAATTCATAATAAATAAAATAATAAAGTTAATAAAATATAATAATAATAATAATAATAAATGTTAATAATGATAATATTAATAATAATAATAATAATAAATAATAACTAAAATAATAAAGTTAATAAAATTTAATAATAATAATAACAACAACAACAATAATGATAATATTGTTAATAATGATAAATTAATTATTTTTATTAATTATTAATACTATAGGTATTTTGGTAAATTGATTCTCATTCTCATTCATCATTCTCATTTATTTTGCCAAGTAAACACATCAATGGCATTCCAGCACATTCCCATTCCCATTTATTTTTATCAAGTAAACATTGAAATCTCATTTTCGTTCCTCATTCTCATTCTAGCCCATTCACATTCTCAACTCATTCTCATTCTACCTCATTCACATTCCCATAAACTAAACACACCATTAAATAAAGGAAAAAACTATTTCCCCCCGATTCGCGCCCCAACTCAAGCCTTGAATTGAAACTCACTGTTTTGATTAAAATGAAAACGCACCGTTTCACAACAAAGCCAAAAACTCACTGTTTTGATTAAATTGATTCTCATTCTCATTCATCATTCTCATTTATTTTGCTAAGTAAACACATCAATGGCATTCCAGCATATTTCCATTCCCATTTATTTTTATCAAGTAAACATTGAAATCTCATTTTCGTTCCTCATTCTCATTCTAGCCCATTCACATTCTCAACTCATTCTCATTCTACCTCATTCACATTCCCATAAACTAAACACACCATTAAATAAAGGAAAAAACTATTTCCCCCCGATTCGGGCCCCAACTCAAGCCTTGAATTGAAACTCACTGTTTTGATTAAAATGAAAACACACCGTTTCACAACAAAGCCAAAAACGATTCGTTTTACTTGTCAAATATTTCCCCTTCCCTTCCTCCTTTTCCCTTCACTTCAATGTTTCTCTTCCCTGTCTCTTTTTCATGTGAGCTTGCTCACATCAAGCTGAAATCATCATCTTCTTCAAAGATGCCAAGATCCTTGCTTCTCTGCAAAAAAACTCTCCTCCCTCCCTCTCATTCACAAGTCTCTTTCTTCATCTTCTTCGCAAACCCTTCTCTACTCTCACGTTGACCTCCTCCTCAACCATTTTCTTTCCTATTACGACGCATTAGAAAACGCGACCACCCAAGAAAACCTACCCGAGCTTTCTCTTCCGGTCTTGGCACAATAGTCTTGAAATCACTCTTTCATGGCGTGGAGTAATTTGTCCAAGAATTTAATTTCACAGATTGAGCAAATTGAAGGTGGGTTGAGGCTAATGGTGCGGGCGTTGATTGGTAGAATCAAGAAGGTGTAAAGTGAGGACCTTGGGAAAGAATATGGCGATGACGTTTTGGGCACCGAAAGAGACCAAATCAGAGGCGCCCCATGATATGTTATTGACAATTCGGTTGCAGCTTGCTCCTATGAACACTTTGCTTACTTCTACTTCATTAGCAGTGCCATTCGATGACATGACGTTTAAAGTTGCAGAAAGAGTGTTTTAGTGACAACTCTGTGCTTTTCGTTTGCTTGTATCAGAAGGCGGCTCCAACTGCTGAAACTTTGTTTTCTGTGTAGTTTAGCTTTAGTAAGAGGAACGAAGACAGAGTGATGAGGGACTCAAACAGCGTCGTTTTGATGCTGATGAAAAAAAAAAAAATACACGAAACGACGTCGATTGCATTAGTTTTAGAATTTAACCCGGATTTGGGATTCCCCTTAGGTGCCACTGTTGCACCGTAGCCTGATCCCCGGATTTGACTCAGGTAAATAGCATAACTCTTAAAGAAACGGTGTGTGGTTCCTCTCGGGTACCTTTCAAAGACGTCAAGATAATCAAATCAAATTCACAGGATGCCAATGCAATCCAACTGTGCAAACCACGTCAACTTCCACTTCTAACGGTTGTTGAACTCTCTGAACACACTCTCTCTCATATCTCTACTTTCACTTCCTCATCTGGCATTCACTTCACTTTCTCTCAATCACAAGCATCAATTTTCCCGCGTATTTAAAACCCTCAAATCACTTCGCAAATGCTTTCTCAATTCAACTTCCTCTCTCAATCTTCCAAACCTCTCCTGTTTTCTCCTGTTTCCTTGCACAACCAAACGCTAACTCTCCATCAAAACGACGCCCAGGCGCTGCCGTTTTCTCCCGCCATAAATTACCACTCAGTTTCTCTCAAAACAACAACTGTATCTGCAATGACTTCAAATTCGAATCTCTCCAATCACGCCGTCACTAGTAACGGCATTAGCGAGCCCGACCTCGATCGCTTTGCCGACGTCGGCAACAAACTCGCCGACGCCGCCGGAGAAGTTATCCGCAAATATTTTCGAAAGAAATTCGAAATTATCGATAAAGAGGATTTGAGTTAGTCCCATTCACATCTTTTTATTCTATTTTTAAATCTTTTTTAGCTATTTTAAATTTTTAATTGGTATGAGATATTGCTTTGGTGAATTATAATTATATTTGGTGAAGAAATTTGGTACGTGAAGAATAATATTTTTTTTAAATTATTATTCTTGATTTATAAATGTACTGTTTGATCGCTGAGAAAATGTAGGATGAATAATTATTGAGTTCCTTTGTTTCTAATGTTTTATTTTATGTTGTTTACTCATAAATGTATTTGAAAAACATTCATAAAATTTTGAGAAATTTCTAATAATTTCAGTCCAAGTTTCTGAAATGGTTAAATTTTAAAAAATTTGGTAAGTTTTGAGCAATGCAAAACCTGCTATTTAAAAAAATATATATGTATTGTGAAAGTGTAATAAAGGGCAGTAAAGGAGAGGCATGGAATTCTTAAAAGATCATCCTTTGAATTGTTGTTATACAATTTGATTGCAGTATCTCACATGGTTGTGCAATTAGGTGGATAGGGGATGTTTAAGAGCTAGAGATGTTAGTGGTGTGTTTGGTTGCAGAGAAATGTTTTGGTGAAAAAAAGAAAAGAAAGTGATTAGTTCAAAGTTTTTCATTTTCATTTTCCTTATTATAATAGAATCGGAAATTGGGCGCGTTGTTTGGTTGTGAGGAATGTAACTTTATGTTCCTTAGTTCACCTGTAGATGTTTTTTGCCTAATTGGACTGCTTTTGTATTTGCTTCAGGTCCTGTGACAATTGCAGATCGAACAGCAGAAGAAGCTATGGTTTTGATTATTCAGGAGAATTTACCTTCTCATGCTATGTAAGTTATGCATAGACTTTCCTATTTGGTTGCTAAGAAAAATTAAGGAAAATGAAAACACATCTATAGAATTTGCATTGCTCAAAACTTGAGATAATATGATCTCGAGTGCTTTCTTTGTGGTTATTTTTCCAAACCAAGCCAAATGGTTTAATTATGCTTAGTTGAGTGTAGGTTATTGGTTGCTTATGTCCCAAATAGTGAAATATCTTACGTACTTATTTTCTTTTTTCATTTTTCTTTTTGCTTTTTGTCTACAGTCACATGTATCTCATTATAAAAGTATAATGCTAAGTTAAAAAGTATTCATGTGAAGTGTTAAAAGTTTCATCCTTGATTTTTGATTTGCTGTTGCTGATACTGTCTAAGAGTTCTTATTGTAGTTTTGGTGAGGAGAATGGGTGGAGGTGTAAGGAGAAGTTTGCAGATTATGTTTGGGTTTTAGATCCAATAGATGGGACCAAGAGCTTTATCACTGGTATGTTTCTTTCTGTCTCAACAGTTGAAGCTTTGAATATTTTACTGAAGTGATCCTGTACCTTTGCTTGTTTCAGGAAAACCTCTGTTTGGTACTCTCATTGCTTTGCTACATAAAGGCAAACCAGTAAGAGCACCTACCATTTGGTTGCATGCACAAAGGATGAACAACTGTTTCTTGATTGCATAATATTTTGGTTTGATAGGGGGTAAAAAAGAAAAAAAATATTCTCTTTCTTGCATCTGGAACAAAATCTATTCTGTATTTGGTTTTCTTTTAAGTAGAAAAAAAAAAAAAGCAAAAAGAAGGGAAAAAAAAAAGTCGAGGTGGTAAGGTGGCTGGTGATTAATGCTAAATTTTCCATCTCATCAGGCTTATGTTAATAGTTGTTTTCAGTTTTTAATTGTACGGATATCAAGTATTTTGTAAGGACTGGAAAATTATTGAACGGCGAATTGCTTGATAGACTGGAACCAGCGGTGGTCTTTGTTAAGAATATGTTCCAACATGTTTTTGCATCCTTGTTTTTGATAGGGAATCTCTCTGGATTTGTATCTGCATTTCATGCAACAAATAAATTAGATCATAATTTTTTGCACTTATTATGCTGAGGGTGAAATTTTACCGTCAGTGATTGCATGCTTGTTTTTGCTTCGGAGTTTATATTTTGACAAGCATGTTTTTGCAGATTCTTGGCATAATTGATCAGCCTGTTCTAAGAGAAAGATGGATTGGAATCAGTGGAAAGTGCACTACACTAAACGGAGAAGAAGTGTCCACTCGCACTTGTGCCAAACTGTCACAAGCTTATTTGTATGGTTATTCTATCTTTTGGATATCTAAATTCCATAGCAAGAATAGTTGTGCGTAGCATCTCAACATTTGCAACCGGATAATTTAACTACATCTTTACCAGCACCGTGCTGGACTTGATTTGTATAATCTATTTTATTTCATTTTCTTACTTTTGTTTCT
The DNA here is from genome assembly GCF_000493195.1 of Citrus x clementina. Taxonomy (NCBI): domain Eukaryota; kingdom Viridiplantae; phylum Streptophyta; class Magnoliopsida; order Sapindales; family Rutaceae; genus Citrus; species Citrus x clementina. Next base: position 5,907,744 of record NW_006262022.1, read on the forward strand.
ATCTGTTTAGATACACTACAAGCCCACACCTGTTCAAAGGAGATGCTGAAGAGGCATTTGCTCGTGTAAGAAATAAGGTATGTGCTAGTTCTTAAAGTTGATTAAAGCGAAGTGTTTGCCTTCTGCATGAATGCATTTGTTGATAGGAAAATACTAAGAGATTATGCTCATCTTGAGTACATTGGTTGATAGGATGAATTAACAATCTAATTCAACCTCAGTGGCTTATGGGATATCTGATGTCATGGAAATAAAATAAGTCCACGATATTCGACTATGGGAATGTTTTGGCTCGGTTTTCAATATTTAGAATGTCAAGCGCCACACATTATAACACACTACATTTTTGTTTTAGCTTGTGTGGAATTCTTTTTTTATTACTTATCTCTTCCACTTTTTCCCCCTTATTCTTCTACGGGTGTACTTTGCAGCTTTAGGTATAACCATTTGCAAGGGATGGAGCCAGACATTTACTCTACAGGGGACAATTTTTAAAAATAATAATAAATACAAAAGTTATATCTTTCATTCATAATATATATATATATATTCTGCATTCATAATATATATATTCTATCAACATCATTTACAACTGCCCATGGCACATCTTCATGAGTTGATAGCATTGTTCAATAGTTTCGTTAACAACACTATCCAAAATGTCTTTTGAAATATACTGGGATTATGGCTATCCGGCTTTTTATTTCTAGTTATTGAGTTGTTCAAATAATTTTAAAGGGGAAAGGGGCAGAACAATGAAATCAAGGGGGCAGATTAATAAAAATCAGGGGCAAGACTTGAGCATAAAATAGAAAGCTGAGTAATTTGTTTAAATTAAGTGGGTGCAGCTGACCTGACACCCGAGTAGCACCATGCTGCCTCTGTCTCTGGCTGCTTGGGTCAGTATCTTGTTATGTCATCCAGTCACATCTGTCAATACCCAGTCCCTCAAATACTCCTGCTGAGTTTGGAGATTAAATATCATGTATACTGATTCCCAAATCTCATATTTTCGTTTCAATTCTTCATTATGTATAGGTGAAGGTGCCCCTTTATGGTTGTGACTGCTATGCGTATGCCCTTCTGGCTTCAGGATATGTGGATCTTGTCATTGAGTCTGGTCTTCAGGTAAACTGCAACCATTCAAGTCTATATGTTGGATACTATGTTTGGATGTATATTTGGACTTAAGCATGAAAAGCCCAATAGTTGGTTTTCATGGAAGATAAGGAGAGTACCTAGCAATGTGTACAGAGGATATACTTGCACACATGCGTAGGTAGCACTTCTTTTTGGAATCAGGAGACGTTATTCCAGCTAATTCCATTTGTCACTAATACCAAACTATCTCTATAAATATCAAATAACTTAACACCACATGCATTACTTTTCCCGTTCATGCACACTAAGCTGCTGTGAGGACTTTGTATTGCGACCATGTGAAAATCCTGTTGCTTTTCTTAGCTTACGCAAAATGCAGTGTATTTAAACATAATTGCTTTCGTCTAATCAATAAGTTGTTTTTTGTTTTTTCCTTTTTGGCAGCCATACGATGTTCTTGCACTAATACCAGTAATAGAAGGTGCTGGTGGTGTAATAACTGATTGGAGAGGTGATCAACTTTATTGGGAGGCTTCTTCAGATGCCCGTGCAACAAGTGTGCTTGCCTTTTTATGAACAAAATTGTCTTTGTTTGAATTTTCTCTTTTCTTATTTCACATCTTCGCCAATTTTAGTCAGTTTTATAAATAAAGTTGTGATTATTGGTGCTGCAAGTTTATAATTTGACTTTCAGTAAAAGCATCTATTTGTCTTCATCCATCATATTCTGTTCTGTTTTCCAGGCTTCAATGTAATTGCTGCTGGAGATAAACAAATTCATCAACAAGCTTTGGATGTATTACAATGGCAGTGATGTTTTGCATTCCTCTGAAACAGCAACTCACCTAAAGAAGGTACAATTATTTCAGTCCATTTCCTTGGGAAGAGCTAGATGTACCTGAGAAGTATTGATTAGTAAGCAATTGTAGTAGCACTCTTATTTATCTGAAACAAAATTTTTATTTATGAAATGTGTAGTACCATTTCTGATTTAAAATCAACAATACATGATCTATTTTTCAAGATCCACTTTTCTTCGGTTACAATTGTATAGGTTCAATATCATGTTTACCATAGCTTCTATGTTCAATTTTTTCGACTGTCTCATTGTTATTTACCGGTGAAGCCAAACTTAAGAATAAGAAAAATGATATTTATCCGTAATAGTTACGGCATGGCCACAAAAGCAGCTATAAAATCATATGGTATTAATATGTTTTTTCATTAATGGTAACACCAACTTTCGTCATCATCTTTTACCAACTTCCATCATCATCTTTTACCAACTTCCATCATCATCTTTCTAAGTGGTATGGTTTGCTATTTAGTGATATTTATCCATAATATTAACGGGGGCGGTCATAGACATAGGTGGTTTTAAGTATAGGCGAACAAGGCGGTCGCTTAAGGCTCCAAATTTTAAAAAGATCTTATTTTTTAAGTATTAGTAATAACTCTCTGATTAATAAAAAAATAAAAAAAAATTATGTGTGGTAGAAAAGCCTATGAGAAATTATCCACCGTCCATTCATTTTTTCAATGTTTTAAAAAAATACACAATTTTTTTTTTGCTGGAATCCACCTGAAAATGCATTTCTTTTCACTTTTTCACTTCCGTTTGGAGACCATTATAACTTTGCTAACATCATAAGGGTAAAATCGTCATTTTACAACGACACAGTGGTGGATAGGTGTAAAATAATACAACTTCGAGTGGAGGTCAGCAAAAAAAAAATTTAAGAATTGTGTATTTCTGAAAAAATACAAAAAAAACAAGTGGTCGATGGATAAATTATCTTTTACATTTAAGGGTAAAAAAGTCATTTAAGTAATATTCCGTTAATTTCCTTAACGGATTCCAAACGAAAGTGGAAAAGTAAAAAGAAATGTAACTTCAGGTGGATTATAGAAAAAAAAAAGAATTGTGTATTTTTGAAAAAGTTGGAAAAAACGGGTGGACGGTAGATAATTTCCCAAAGCCTATTAGACATCTCTCTAATTTATAATTATCCTATAATTAATAATTATTATTTTTATATAAAAACCTATAATTGGTTATCTTATTGTTAAAGAGATATAATTAATAATATTGTTTAACCATTAATTTATTCATTATTAGTTTTTCCAATAAAAATAAGTAAACTTTTTACATTTTCAACTTCTTAAAAAAGCTCAATTATTCAACATTAGAATCTTTGACTTTGAGTATTACTTTTAATTTCTATTAAAAATCTTATAATCTAGAAAATCATAGATGTAAAATTTCTTGTTCTCTTCTCTACAATGAAGATTATTACATGCATTAGTTCATTCAAAAAAAATAAAAATTAGTTACTTGAAATACAAAGTCCATATCCATTATCTAACCATCAATCCATGATCTCAACTTTCAATGTGCTACCATTCTAAATATTATATTTGAAAATTGTATTATTCTCATTTATTCATTTGTTTATTTTTGTATAATTTCTAATGGTAAAGTTTAGATTTTTTTTTTTTAGAATCTTCTTGATTATTTGTTGAAATTCAAGAATTAAAACTGAAATGAATTTTCAACTCTTTTTTGTTTTGTTGAGTATTGAAATTGCTAAACAAAAGAGGTCTCATAAAAATAATAATAATTCGCCTAAGGCCCTGATACCCTAAAGCGGGCACTGGTAATAGAAACAACGGGAAAAAGCCTTTCTCATCCCTAGGGTTTCATACAATAACTCATTTTATCCTTATTTTTTAAACAATAGCTCAAAATATTATTCCATTAACTCACCGTTAGTAGAATATAGTTTGTTACTAATTCATTAAGGGTAAAAATGGATTTTCCATCAAAGAAAAATTAGAAAAATAAATAAAAGTTGACATATAACTAAAAATAATTTTATCTAATCCCATTAAATAGGAAATACTGAAAAAGATGAAAATTTTTTTATTTCAATCAATTCTTTTTTCACTTCTTTCTATTTTGGCGGCATGAAAGCCTTATAAACCCTAAATCTAAGTACCAAAAATATCACATTTTCTTATTTGTATAAGTATACTCTCTAATTACGTTATAAAATGGTTTGAATTGAGTTGAAGATAAAAAAAATATTCAGTACATGCAAGCACATAAAAACTACTGGTATTTTTGAATTTTTCTTCCAATAATTTAAAGATATTGTGTTAATTATAGTTTGTTCTTTATGACAATTATTTAATGATTATATCAAACTACATCATCGTTGATTTCATTTAAGAAAAATTTAATGAATTTTGTATATTTTATAGTGCTATTTAATTGTGTAAAAAAATTATTTTAATATAGTTTGTATCACTTTAATAAAAAATCTTATTTTACTCACAATGAACTACTAGTTAACGGTTTTATATTAACGGTGAGTTAACAGAAGAATATTTTAAGTTATTATTTGAAAAGTAAGGATGAAATGAGTTATTGCATTAAACTTTAAGAAAAAAAAATTTTCCCTAGAAACAACTATAAAATCATATGGTATTAATATATTTTTTTCATAAATGGGTAGCATCATATGGTGTTAACATGTTTTTATTATTATGTTTTCAGTTAATGGTAACTCTATATGGCATTAACATGTATTTTGTTATCATTCTGAAAAAAAAAATTTCTAGACGAATATCAGTACTCTAAAAATAAAAATTTAAGAGAAAGCTGGTAAATATTATTTCATTCAATTAACTGAATTTAAATGCCTATTCTCTAACAAATGCATCAGAAGAAGAAAAGCACAATTACCGCCTGTTATCGAGGCTTATACCGACAAATGCATTTTTTCCGTTTTTATTTTTTAAGAGTATCTTAAGAATTATTTACATTCGTTTCATTGCACAAACCACTTGCTCATGAATAATCATCGCCCATTTAATTCTATTCTTCTTTTTCAACCCCAAATAATCAAAAGCTCTCCAATGGCTTTCGTATCCACAACTCGTCCATTTCATTTTACTTCAATTTCAGTATCAGCTCTTAGATGTAATTTCTCATCTTCGTTCCCTCATACCGGAAAACCCACATCTTCAATTTTGGAAAATGAACCCTCATATCCGAATACAACAGCTAAACTGAAGGAGTCGCTACGACTGACGGTCAAAGACCGAGCCTCACTCGAAAAATTCCTCAAAGAAAGGTGCAAATCATCAGGTCAAGGTGATATTAATCTTATTACTCCTAATGAAGCCTTGTGTATCTTTGATTACATGCTCCGTATGCACCCTTCTCCGCCTCCTGTCTGTTCCTTCAATATTTTGTTTGGTTGTCTTGCTAAGGATAAACATTATGATACTGTCCTTTCACTCTTCAAGAGACTCAATTCAATTGGGTTGTTTCCAAATCTTTATACTTATAGTATCCTGATTAACTGCTTTTGCAAAATGGGTCGAGTTTCTCATGGTTTTGTTGTTCTTGGGAGAATCCTCAGGTCTTGTTTTACTCCAAATGCTGTAACCTTTAATTCTTTGATTAAAGGTTTGTGTGCGGAGAGTAGAATCATGGAGGCTGCTGCATTGTTTACGAAACTTAGAGTGTTTGGTTGTGAGCCTGATGTTTTTACATACAATATTTTGATTAATGGATTGTGTCGAACAGGCCATACAATTGTTGCTCTAAATTTATTTGAAGAGATGACTAATGGAAATGGGGAATTTGGTGTCATTTGTAAGCCAGACGCTATTACATACAGTACTATTATAGATGGTCTTTGTAAGGAAGGTTTTGTGGACAAGGCCAAGGAACTGTTTCTGAAGATGAAGGATGAGAATATTAACCCCAATGTGGTTACTTATAACTCTTTGATTCACGGTTTTTGTTATGCTAATGATTGGAATGAGGCGAAGTGTTTGTTTATTGAGATGATGGACCAAGGGGTACAGCCGGATGTTGTGTCTTTTAATGTGATCATGAATGAGCTTTGTAAAAATGGGAAGATGGACGAAGCAAGTAGGCTGTTAGAATTGATGATTCAGATTGGTGTGCGTCCAAATGCTTTTGTCTATAACACATTAATGGACGGGTTTTGTTTGACAGGTAGAGTTAATCGTGCGAAGGAACTATTTGTTTCTATGGAGAGTATGGGTTGCAAACATGATGTTTTTAGTTACAATAGTTTGATAAATGGTTACTGCAAGAATAAGGAAATAGAGGAAGCGTTAAGCCTTTATAGTGAAATGCTTTCTAAAGGAATTAGGCCAACAGTTGTTACATATAACACCTTGTTCCATGGCCTTTTTGAAATACACCAGGTTGAGCGTGCTTTAAAATTGTTTGATGAGATGCAGCGTAGTGATGTGGCAGCTGATACCTGGACATATAGAACCCTTTATGATGGGCTCTGCAAGAATGGTTATATTGTAAAGGCAGTTGAACTATTTCGTACTTTGAGAATTCTCAAGTGTGAACTAGATATTCGAGTCTACAACTGCCTCATTGATGGATTCTGTAAATCTGGCAGACTCGAAATTGCATGGGAACTATTTCGTAGTTTGCGTCGTGGAGTCCTAATAGCAGATGTTGTAACATATAACATCATGATCCATGCGCTTTGTGCTGATGGGAAAATGGACAAGGCACATGGTTTGTTTCTTGATATGGAAGCAAAAGGTGTAGCACCCGATTGTGTCACATTTAACACGCTGATGCTAAGTTGCATCCGCAATAATGAGACATCAAAAGTTGTTGAACTCCTTCACAGAATGGATGAGAGAAATGTAATACCAGATGCATCTACACTTTCAATTGTTGTGGACTTACTTGTAAAGAATGAAATTAGCTTAAACTCGATTCCACAATTCAAGAGTCAAAGGTAAGTGAGTTTAATATTGATTTAGTCGCATGTTTCTTCTGCCTGAAAACGCCGATCTGAAGGATCCCATTCTTATTACAACATGTAAAGGAGTGTTGTCTATTGTTGGCATGTTCCTAGGTTCTGTCCATGGATTCTGTTTGCAGACATGGCTAACTTCTTGTTCAACAGATAAGTTTTAAAGTCTTTCAACTTTATGTTGTAAAATAACTTTTTTATTATTCAATTCATGAGTTTTTCTTCTGTAACACATACTTCTCATTAGCTGGAAGTGCAATTTTTTTATGCTTTTCCTGTATGGCTTCTTTTTCTGCTCTAAATAAAATGGCATTTTGTTTCCCTCCTGTGAGGGTACAACGTTTATGTTTAAATTTTCTGTTAGTTAAATTGGTTGTCTTTGATATAGGGAACTTCCAGTTGAACTGATTTGTAATTCTGGGTATATGAGATTACCAACTGTATTGGGAATTAATGTCAAATTAATTATATTATCAGGTTTTTCAATCAGCGTTCATCATTTATTTCTATTAACAATTAATAGCACAGCTTGTCTTCTCAGCTTCATTGGTTCCTCTAAAAAATAATCTTGTAAAGACATTTTTTTTTTTTTGGCATGGTAAATGCTAGATTGTTTGTGGTCTGAATGATACTACACATCTAAGTAATTGCCCAAATTTTTTGTTCCTTGTTACATGGCATTCAATTGAATGAGGACTTCATGATTGTGTGTATTGGTATTTGTTAAACAAACATCAGTAAAGCATGCTTCAACAACACTGACAGCGTGATTAACCGTAAGCCTTGGCTACCTTACTATTTTAAGTTACAGTCAAATCAAATGTGGTAATTAAAGGTGGGGTAGGCTCCCCATTTTGTGAGGGTTGTAACAGTTTGATGGCGGTATATAAAAGTTCATGGGATTAGGATGAACCCTAATCCAACGTTTGCTGTTAAAAACATGTTTGGAATAAATTATAATGGACCACCATTTAATCCTAAATAGTATGAAAATTGTATCCTAGGAGAACCCTTGGGATTACTTTTATGAAGCCAAAAATGTTATCATAACTATTCATGGGATGATGAATGACAAAATTATTATTTATTTTATTTAACTAATATTATAAATATTATAATTTATTTTTTAATTATATTATAATATTATTTTAAACTTATATAAATATTAAAGAATAATTTAATTTTATGTTGCAGATATAAATTTATTATTAATTAATGTTTAAAATATTTTATTAATTTTTTAATTGATTTAATTCAAAAATTTTAGTTATTAAATTGTAATTGTAATAATATTATAAATTCACAATTTTAGGAACTATATTTATAATTAAATTGATTTTTATTTTTCATATTTTGTGAGTTTTCATTTTATCATTGACGTAAATTTAATTAAATAAATAACTTATATTTATTTACTTTAAAATAAGTTTAATAAGAAAATTATTGTTCCAATCCAATCTAAACCGTAATTATACCAAGCGCCACTAAACATAATCTAATGCAGTCCTACCACATTCTGCATACCAAATAGCCCTCGAACAAATTGACTCCAACTTTATAAGCAAAACATTACTGTTATAAGTAAGTATAAAACTAAGTTATTTATTTATTTATTTATTTATTTTCACAAGACAACAATTGGGTAAGTATCTAAACATAATCCAATACAATCCTATCACATCTTGTGTACCATATAGACCTTAAGCAAAATGATCCCTAACTTTATAAGCAAATCATTGCTCTTATAAGCATAAAAACAACTTCTTCTTATTTATTCATTCATTTTCACAAAAAAATAATTAGGCAAGTGTCCACTTTTCTTTTTTTTTGGGTATAAAATGATAACACATATGCCGTAATCCTTTATCTCGATGAATGATTTTGAAAATATTTATTAATCATTTTCTCAATTTCCTCCTTACTTACATGAGCGGGATTCGAAACCCAAACTTTTTGTTTATAAAGTAAGAGATTTTACTATATTAACTAAATGACACCTACTATTTTTAATTTAGTTTAGAAAATATGTTATTGGTTTTTTAATTTTCATTAATGAAATATTGGTATAGCAAATTCAGCAAGTATGCATTTGTGCACAACAACCTAGTGAAGTCTTTCAAACTCTTAAAATGCATATTTTTCATTTCTCCTCTCTTTTTTTTTTTTTTTCATTTTACCCTTCAATTTTATTCTGAAGAGTTGGTTTAGGAGATCAATCTTAATCGAAGAGTCTAAGACGACATGTGTCAAACTTAAGCCTTACAACTCTTTTGTTGCACAAGCAACTTCTTTATTATCTGTTGTCATGGTTGTCAAAGGCCGGTGGCCACAAAGCCAATTCAAGTTGGCTTTGACAAGCCGGCCAAAGAAAATGGTGATGCCGGCCAAAGAAAATGGTGCCATCCAAATGGAGAAAAAGAAGAAGTTGGCAACAACATTTGAAATATATACATATATATATTAATTTAATAGCCATTTTTTGGCTATAAAAGGAAGAGCTCCCTAATTCATTTTATTCCAATCTTGAGATCCAAGTTTTGTAGAGAGAATTGAGAGTTTAAGAGCTTGCATTTATAAGCTCTAATTTTAGTGATTTGAGAGTTTGGGTGTATT
>NW_006262022.1:5917445-5920591 GCF_000493195.1 Citrus x clementina
ATTTTAAAAGCCGAACCACGTTAATTTTGGGGGTCCTCTATTGAGCTGTTCTTTATTTAATTTCCAATTTCATTTAGCTGCGGTCCTGCTTCACCCACTAATATTCTAACAGTGGTATCAGAGCTATTGGTTGTATTTTTGGAGTCAGGGATTGTTCACGTATTCACGTATACGGTGTACGGTACTATTCATGTATACGGTACTATTCACGTGAAACGGTGGAAGCGATCCAAGAATTTTGCGGTACAAAGCAGGGAATAGTGGTGTGAGTAAAGCAACTGTGTGATTCTGTACATGTCTAGGAAAGTTCTGTCACAATGGCGATAAGAGCTTAAGGAGTCTGGGTTTTAAGTGGGACCATTGTGACCCCTCCAGTCTTTCCTGGGAACTTTCCTGGTGTGCATTCTCACACATACTCATAACTATTCAAGGTGGTATACCAGCTTGTGTGCAGTATTTATCAACAAAATGGCGGCAAAGTATGAAATTGAGAAATTTAACGGAAATAATTTTTCGTTGTGGAAAATGAAGATGAAAGCTGTATTGAGGAAAAATAATTGCTTGGCAGCAATTGGAGAAAGGCCCATGGAGATAACTGATGACAAGTGGAACGAGATAGATGGCAACGCCATTTCTGATCTACACTTGGCACTTGCAGACGGAGTATTATCCAGTGTGGCAGAGAAAAACACAGCGAAGGAAATATGGGATACTCTCACAAAATTGTACGAGGCCAAGTCACTACACAACAAAATTTTCTTGAAGAGAAAACTCTATACTCTTCGAATGGCGGAATCTACAATGGTGACTGACCACATCAACACATTGAAGACTCTATTTTCACAACTCACAACATTGGGTCATAATATAGAGGAAAATGAACGTGCAGAGCTTCTACTTCAAAGTCTACCAGATTCGTATGATCAACTCATCATCAACCTGACGAACAACAATCCAGTGGAGAGTCTAGTTTTCGACGATGTTGCAGCCTCCGTATTAAATGAGGAAAGCAGGCGGAAAAATAAGGAAAACAGACAAGCAAGTTCGCAGCAAGCGGAAGCGCTATCAGTAACGAGAGGGAGATCAACGGAACGTGGCCCCAGTGGGAGTCAAAATTATGGTAGATCAAAATCCAGAAATAAGAAGAATGTTAAATGCTACAACTGTGGCAAGAAAGGGCACGTCAAGAAAGAGTGTTGGAGTAACCAGAAGAGAAGAGAGGGTAAAGAACCTGAGTCATCAAATGCTCAGGGGTGTGTAGCAAGTACCTCAGATGATGGCGAAATTCTCTACAGCGAGGCAACAACTGTTTCAGAAGGCAGAAAACGACTTTCTGATGTCTGGCTTATAGACTCAGGAGCTACCTGGCACATGACCTCTAGGAGAGAATGGTTCCACACATATGAACCTATCTCAGGAGGATCTGTATATATGGGTAACGATCATGCCTTGGAGATCGCTGGTATTGGTACTATCAAAATAAAAATGTTTGATGGTACAATTCGCACAATTGGAGAGGTACGACATGTCAACGGCCTGAAGAAAAATCTATTGTCTTTAGGACAAATGGATAGTAATGGGTACAAAACTCATGTGGAGAATGGAATTATGAAGATCATTAAAGGCGCGCTTGTATTGATGAAGGCAGAAAAGATCAGTGCTAATTTATTCATGCTTAAAGGAGAAACACTACTGGAGGCTGATGCGTGTGTCGCATCAAATGAAGAAGAGTCAACGATGATGTGGCATCTCAAGCTTGGTCACATGTCAGAACAAGGTTTGAAGATTCTCTCTGAGCGAAAATTGCTTCCGGGGCTCAAATCGGTAAGTTTACCATTTTGCGAGCATTGTGTTACAAGTAAGCAGCATAGATTAAAATTCAGTAGATCTATTGCTAGAAGTAAATATATTCTAGACTTGATTCATTCTGATGTCTGGGAATCACCGGATATATCCATGGGAGGTGCAAAGTACATGGTGACTTTCATTGATGATTATTCCAGAAGATGTTGGGTGTATCCAATTAAGAAAAAGTCAGATGTATTTCCAGTGTTTAAAGAATACAAAGCGCGGGTGGAACTTGAATCTGGTAAAAAGATCAAGTGCTTGAGGACAGATAATGGTGGAGAGTATACAGACGGTGAGTTTCTTGCTTTCTGTAAGCAAGAAGGTATTCAGAGGCAGTTCACGGTGGCATACACTCCTCAACAAAACGGAGTGGCGGAGCGGATGAACAGAACTCTTACAGAAAGAATAAGAGCTATGTTGAGGACTGCTGGTCTACCCAATTCATTCTGGGCAGAAGCAGCCAAAACTGCATGTTATATAGTAAATCGATCGCCATCTACAGCTATTGGGCTGAAGACAGCGATGGAGATGTGGACTGGAAAGCCAGCTGATTATTCCTACCTACATGCATTTGGATGTCCTGTGTACGTGATGTACAATGCCCAAGAAAGAACAAAGCTGGATCCAAAATCTAGAAGATGTATCTTCTTGGGGTATGCTGATGGAGTAAAGGGGTATCGTCTGTGGGACCCCACTGCCCACAAGATCGTCATCAGCAGAGATGTTATCTTTGTAGAAGATCAACTGCAAAGGAGAGATGAGGATGATGGCACTACAAAAGAAAAGTCAGAGACTGTGCCAGTATATGTGGAAAATAATCTAGAAGATTCAGATTCTTCTGAAGCAGCACCAGAGCACGAGGAACAAGAACCAGTCGAGTCTGAGGCTCCAGAAGTTCGTCGGTCAACTCGTGAGAGACGACCACCGACGTGGCACTCGGAGTATGTCACAGAGATCAACATTGCATACTGTCTTCTAACAGAGGATGGAGAGCCTTCAACTTTCCATGAAGCTTTATACAGCTCAGATGTTGCTTTGTGGATGACAGCAATGCACGAAGAAATTGAAGCTCTACTCAAGAACAAGACATGGGAACTTGTACCACTACCACACGGAATAAAAGCCATTGGAAACAAATGGGTATACAAGATCATACTTGATGGCAATGACCAATTGGAGCGGTATCGTGCGAGATTGGTGGTGAAAAGATTTGCTCAGAAAGAAGGTATTGACTTCTACCAGAAATTTTCGCCGGTGGTTCGACTTACAACATTCAGAATATTTTTGGCAATGTGTGC
>NW_006262022.1:5920691-5925521 GCF_000493195.1 Citrus x clementina
CTCCACCAGAAGGTTTTGCAGAAAAGGAAAGGAGAACTTGGTTTGCAGGTTGAACAAATCTCTATACGGTCTCAAACAGGCGCCGAGGTGTTGGTATAAGAGATTTGATTCCTTCATCATGAGCCTTGGATACAACAGACTCAGTTCAGATCATTGTACATATTACAAGAGGTTTGAAGATAATGATTTCATCATTTTATTGTTGTATGTGGATGACATGTTGGTAGCAGGTCCCAACAAAGATCGAATCCAAGAATTGAAGGCACAGTTGGCTAGGGAGTTTGAAATGAAGGACTTGGGACCAGCAAACAAGATTCTAGGGATGCAAATTCACCGAGACAGAAATAACAGGAAGATTTGGCTTTCTCAGAAAAATTACTTGAAGAAAATCTTGCGGCGCTTCAACATGCAAGATTGTAAGTCAATTTCTACCCCACTTCCTGTTAATTTCAAATTATCCTCAAGTATGTGTCCTAGCAATGAAGCGGAGAGGAAGGAGATGTCTCGAGTACCGTATGCATCAGCAGTGGGAAGTTTGATGTTCGCTATGATATGCACAAGACCGGACATTGCACAAGCAGTGGGAGCAGTCAGTCGATACATAGCGAATCCTGGCGGAGAGCATTGGATAACTGTGAAGAGGATTCTGAGATACATCAGAGGAACCTCAAATGTTGCATTATGTTATGGAGGATCAGAGTTTACTGTCAGAGGCTATGTGGATTCAGATTTTGCTGGAGATCTTGATAAAAGGAAATCCACTACTGGTTATGTGTTTACACTTGCGGGAGCAGCTGTAAGCTGGGTTTCGAAACTGCAGACCGTTGTGGCTTTATCTACAACAGAAGCAGAATACATGGCAGCTACACAAGCTTGCAAGGAAGCTATTTGGATACAAAGGTTATTGGAGGAGCTCGGGCATAAACAACAGAAAATTCCTGTGTTTTGTGACAGTCAGAGTGCCCTGCACATTGCAAGGAATCCAGCCTTTCATTCCAGGACAAAGCACATAGGAGTCCAGTATCACTTCGTTCGTGAAGTAGTGGAAGATGGAAGTGTGGATTTACAGAAAATCCATACCAAGGAGAACCTAGCAGATGTTTTGACCAAGCCGATAAATACTGATAAGTTTGTCTGGAGTAGATCCTCTTGTGGCCTAGCAGCAACGTAGGCAACATGATTATGGCGAAGCAGAAAGGATGATGTGGAGATTGATTGATTTTCAATCAAATCTCCAAGTGGGAGAAATGTCAAAGGCCGGTGGCCACAAAGCCAATTCAAGTTGGCTTTGACAAGCCGGCCAAAGAAAATGGTGATGCCGGCCAAAGAAAATGGTGCCATCCAAATGGAGAAAAAGAAGAAGTTGGCAACAACATTTGAAATATATACATATATATATTAATTTAATAGCCATTTTTTGGCTATAAAAGGAAGAGCTCCCTAATTCATTTTATTCCAATCTTGAGATCCAAGTTTTGTAGAGAGAATTGAGAGTTTAAGAGCTTGCATTTATAAGCTCTAATTTTAGTGATTTGAGAGTTTGGGTGTATTGAGGTTTTGGGTAGAGAGCTAAAATACTACAATACTTGTAACTCCTTTTCACTAGTAAAATATTTCCTTCTGTTTTCGCCCGTGGATGTAGGCTAAAAGCCGAACCACGTAATTTCTGGTGTCCTCTATTGTGCTTGTTCTTTATTTTATTTCCAATTTCATTTTAGCTGCGGTCCTGCTTCACCCACCAATTTTCTAACAATGGTTATATTATGTTTCAACTAACAAAAGCAACTAAAGGTATGATAAGGTTGCATATTTGTCTCTAGACCAATTAGCATAGCTTGTATGAAAACGGTAGAATTTGTCAAGAGATGATTATATAAACTCTGTTTTTTCTTTCAAAATTTATTTTACTAAGAGATCAATATCAGTGAGATATTAGTGAAAACTAAATTATGCATCTTTTTAAAATTATTAAAAAATAGAAATGCCGAGATAGCCATTGCCATCAGTAATGTGTAGTGATGGAAGGATAGCATGAATTATCAAATGGGAATCCTTAAACAATTTAAATTTTCAGGAAAAAAAAATCAATGGACTTCATCACTCACTGCCCTTTTTTTTAAAGTCAACAGCAGGTGTTGTTCCTGCATCATAAAGGGTGGGCTAAGATAGCTCACATAGAATATTATCCTTAGTTTGAACGGGTTCATATACTCAACGTATTCCATTTATGATTCCGCTTGCATTTATGATTCATCTTTCAACTTTTGCCCTTTATGATTCCTCATACATTTATTATTCCTCTTGCTATTGAAGATGGGAGAGAGATGGTGCATGTGGCCATACGATTATGTATTAACAAAATTTGAATTGATATATGTTAGTTGTAATTTAAAATTCTACACATATATCAAAATATAAAAAAAAAAGAAGGAAGAAAATCTTATTTCATGTTTATTTTAGTGTGAAATAAAATTTAATAAAATGTTATAGAGTAATAAATTGTGGTGGTGGCTATTATTTTTATTTACAATTTTACGACTGTGGGGATTGTTGGCGGCAAGTGTTTTTTAATTAAATTCTTTAACGTATTTATTATTTTTTAACATCATTTTATTTCATAAATAACAAGGGTTTACAATAACATCAGGAGCACATATTCATAAAAGTGTTATAAAAAAAAAGAAAAGTGAGTATAATCCATTAAAGTTAAGAAGTCATGGTGTAATAAGGTATTATGAAATTAAATACCACAAGGGTAAGCGGCATAAGGTGATTAGAATGAACAAAATTGTTGACATCTTATGTCCCAAAATTTTGAACAGTCCTTTTATGTCGGAAATGAAATTCAGTGGAATGGAATCATCATATGACACAGAGACAGAAGAAGTCAGGAAGAAAGATACGGTCTTTTTGACAACTTCAAACCATGGTGAATATATATGTCTTCTGACACCAAATTCTGTTGGTAGTTACTAAAAATGGCGCCAAAGCTCAAAAAACAGAAATTCTCCCCGAACATCGCCACGTTTTCAGGGATGCAAAATTCATTGTGGCCGTCATTTTGGTTTCATCCTCTTAGAAACCAAGTAACAGACTTCGCCCAAGAAACCCCCCATTATAGTAAAAACAAAACAACACATCCCTTTTCAATATCCTTAGTCCAAATTCTAATCATCCCTTCATCCAGGAGGGATGGAGATAGAAAGATAATTTTTTTTTTCTCTTTTGAAAAAAAAGGACAGAAAAGAGCAAACAAGCAAGCAGGCAATCAACATTTCTATCCTCCTGAATGTCATCGTCAACGTCATCATCTTCATCGATGGCTATCCTCCTGGCTCTTCTCTACGCTCTGGTCTCCGGTCCCACGATCGCCTTCTCGCAGAACGGCCCCCCCACGGCCGCCACGTTCTCCCCCAGAGATAACTTCCTTATTGACTGCGGCGGCAAGTCCTCTAATCCTCTCCCTGATGGAAGAACTTTCAAGTCTGACAAAGAAGCCCTTCCATTCCTGCAAACAAAAGAAGACATCCAAGTTTCCGTCCCTTCGGCTGACGTTCCTTCTCCTATTTATCTATCCGCAAGAGTTTTTAAAGAAGAATCAACTTATACGTTTCAGTTGAATCAGCCCGGTTGGCACTGGGTTCGTCTCCATTTCTTTGCCTTGCCCGCCAAGGAAGCTGATCTTCAGAAAGCATCGTTCCATGTGGCAACGGATAAGTTTGTTCTCCTTCACAACTTTAAGCCCGACAATGACAATAAAGCTGTTGTGAAGGAGTTTATGCTTAACCTGACTGAATCCACATTTTCCATCAAGTTTACACCGATGAAGAATTCTGTTGCTTTTATCAATGCCATTGAGGTTGTTTCAGCTCCGGATACCTTGATCAGTGACGAGGGCTCTTCTCTTTTCCCTGTAGACAGCTACGAAGGTTTGTCTAAGTTTTCATACCAATATGTTTACAGGCTTAACATGGGAGGACCATCGATTACTCCACAGAATGACAGCCTTGGCAGGACTTGGGTGCCTGATTCAAATTTTTTGAAGGAAAAAAATTTGGCGACGACAGCCTCTGTTGAATCCAACGCTGTACAATACCCTGATGGAGTCACACCTTTGATTGCACCGGCAACTGTGTATTCTTCTGCATCTATGATGGCTGACTCACACACAGTTCAACCAAATTTCAACGTAACATGGACATTCGATGTTGATTCAACGTTTAGCTATTTGCTTCGACTGCATTTTTGTGACATTGTGAGCAAATCTCTCAACGATCTTTACTTCAACGTGTACGTTAATGGCAAAACAGCGATTTCCGCATTGGATTTATCCACTGTCGCACAAGGTTTGGCCACTCCTTATTATAGGGATATTGTGGTGAACGCTTCATTAATGCATAATGGACTCAATGTTCAAATTGGTCCGAACAAGGAGAACACTGGTACAAGAAATGCAATTCTCAACGGATTGGAGGTTATGAAAATGAGCAATTCTGTTAATAGTTTGGATGGAGAATTTGGTGTCGATGGTAGTAAGGCTAATTCGTCTAGCCGCGGGCCAGTTGTTGCGGTAGGTTTTGCGGTGATGTTTGGTGCATTTGTTGGCCTTGGTGCAATGGTTATCAAATGGCACAAGAGGCCTCAAGATTGGCAAAGGAGGAACAGCTTTTCTTCTTGGTTGCTTCCTCTTCATACCGGTGATACTAGCTTCATGACCAGCAAGTGTGGCTCTCACAAGAGTGGGTTTACCAATTCAACTCTTGGCCTTGGCAGGTACTTCTCTTTTCAAGCAGACTTGAATGCCTGGCGGTCCGTATACTCAGGATTGGC
>NW_006262022.1:5935521-5939432 GCF_000493195.1 Citrus x clementina
GCCTTCGGTGTATTCTTAATTTCGCGAACTGGGACAGCACAGGGTATCATTCATCGGGATGTTAAGAGCACCAACATTTTGCTCGATGAAAACTATGTTGCCAAGGTTTCAGATTTCGGGCTTTCAAAAGATGCACCTATCGGGCAGGGTCATGTAAGTACAGCAGTGAAGGGAAGCTTTGGATATCTTGATCCTGAGTATTTCAGAAGGCAGCAACTAACAGAAAAATCAGATGTTTATTCATTTGGTGTGGTTTTGCTTGAGGTGCTGTGCGCAAGGCCTGCAATTAACCCTCAGCTACCAAGAGAACAAGTTAACTTAGCCGAGTGGGCAATGCAATGGAAGAGAAAGGGATTACTTGAAAAGATCATTGACCCTCATCTTGTCGGCACAATCAATCCTGAATCATTGAAGAAATTTGCTGAGGCAGCAGAGAAATGCTTGGCTGATCATGGAGTAGACAGGCCTACAATGGGAGACGTACTATGGAATTTGGAGTATGCATTGCAGCTGCAAGAGGCATTCACACAAGGAAAAGCTGAGGAAGAGTCTCAATCAGCCGCCACAGCTGCCGCCTCCCCTGCTGCTGTTGCTGCTCCAGCCGCTACTTCTGCCTCAGACGACCGTCCAGTTTCTGCTCCAAAAGAAAATGTTGGACCAGCTGAAGTTCATGCTATCGATGAACACTCAGGGACTGCAATGTTTGCACAATTTTCAGGGCTTAATGGTAGATAAAACATAAAAAAAAATGCACTTGATATTTGAAGAATCTTGTGGAGTTTGATATATTTCTTGTGTAGCAAGGAACACTTTTGTTGCTTCTTCATGAAGGGAAGTTAGCATTTTGAAGGTCCAGCACTAGCAAAATTTCTGATACTGTAATAATCTGCAATGTTGTACGTTACAATTGTCCATTTGTAGAATTCGTGTTTTTTTTCTGCACTGTCTTCTTCGTGGTATATGTTTTCATTGTCGCGAAGATTTGTATCAGAACATATGTTACGATCAATGTATAATTAGCACGGTTGGGTGTAACACATGCAATAACTACAATGCATATACATCATATATTATTACTTAACACTTTAGCCTTTAGTTGTCATTAGCCATTAGCATTGTTAATAAATAACAATGATGTAAAAAATATAAGAAAATGAAGAAGGGAATTGCTTTGATTTTTTTTTTCCCGTGCTCATAACCAAATTATATGTTACCATGGATCGTTATTGAAATTAATGGAAAGCAATCCCAAACTGTCCCTAACTTACAGAACAAACTCTATTCACCAATAAGATCAAAGATTATATGAATATTGTTCTTACCCAAACTTTCATAGTAAAATAACAGAGTGTTTGGTTTCACAAATTGTCCTACTGGAGAGTCTTTTCTCTCCTTATTCTGTCTTTTCTTGTAATGTTCTGCAAGTTAAATATGAAACGGGACACTAGCACTTGGTGCAAATGCTAATCCTGTAGGCTCTTCTTGTATGACCTTTTCCATTTGTTCTCAAATAATAACCATACTAGTAAAACGACAGTTGTTATATCTTCTGTGAGATGATTTACTCTGCATGCTGAAAGTTTTATGTTAAAGCCTTTCTATTCGATTGATTGGCTTTGATGCATGGAATGGAGGATTAGTTGGTTCTTGGTGTTTTGCAGGTTTTGATTTGGTCTTAAACTCCTTAAAGCCTCTTTTATTTTTTGGGTGATTAATTTATATTTCACAGTCCCTGATTAATTTCTCGAATGTTTAAATATCGGTTTAATAAGTGGGAACTCAGTTGAATTTCATTTCTTTTCTTGGCAAATAATACCTTAGACTTGAAGAGAGCAATATTGATAAAATTTGCTATAAAAGACTTTAAGAAATGTCATTTTGCTGTAGGCACTAGACATGTCAAAGATTTTTAATGAAATAATTGATAAGGTCCAAATTGTGTCTTGTTGGAAAAATAGATCATATATTTTTGTATAGATTTGTGTATGGGTAATAAAAAGAATAACAATACATATATATCTGATATTCACAGCATTCAAGTACAAAATGAACTTTGATTAAATGGTTAGGCATATTCCCATTACTCTACAACTTGTGAGCAAAAGAATGGTTTAAATTATCAAGTACTTATCCACCACCAAAAGAAGATAATTTTAATCAAATTTGACAAAAATACATGCATTACTCTAAAGTGAATGTGGGGGCAAAAAGCTAGACGCCTAAAAAAAAGTTAAAGGTGGGCTGTTGTTAAATGAACAAGAGAAAGTGTAGATAAGAATGTGGATGTGGATGTAGAGCTGACCTATTTCTTTAATTAAGCCAACAACATGCAGCCTCCTCCTTTAAAATATTTGAGAGGCTCCAAAACAACACCCACATTTATATATTGGCCAATAGAGCTCTTATACCCCATTTAACATTTTGCTTGAGCCTCACTTTTATAAAATCCTCAATAACTTAATTCCTGATAAGCCAAATTCATCGGATATTATGGATCAGAATGAACCTGAAATGAATTCATTTGACATGAGCTCTCTGCAGCACAATCTCCCTCAAAAGTAAGAAACGCTAACACTTTTTTTCATTGACTTTTTTTTTTTGGGTTTTTGTCATTACATTTATTGAAATACGTTGTATTTTTCGTGATTTAATATATAAAATTTTCAAATGCGACATTTATTGCAAAATAATGTTCTATTGTATGATGCTAAATTATATTCAAGACAGCACCGTCTGGCCCGAATCCATTTGATATTCGAATAAATAGTAAATGGAAATGTTCTTGTTTTTGCAATAGCAGGAGAGGCTTGTCAAGGTATTATTCAGGGAAAGCAAGGTCATTTACTTGCTTAGCAGATGTTCAATGTCTTGAAGATTTGAAGAAAAAGGAGAATCCTGAGGCAAAGAAACGGAAGCTCAAGAATTTGAATAAAAAAGACGTAAGGCATAATGATGTTCCTTCATATCCATGTCGAAGAGTTTCAAGTAGCACACATTGTGCAACTTCTTATGTCCACTGATTTGTAATCAATTAGCTGGCCAAAATTTTTTCTATCATGTCATCTTTGAATCCCTGCTGTATAATTTTGGTAACACCTCTATCCATGTACAAAAGTTGAAGAGTTTTATACTTGGGAAAAATATTTATGAATCTTATTTCACATTTTGGATAATTGTAATATTTTTATTGACAATCGGAATTTTGTTGAAACCCTATCTAAATTGCTATAACTCCTAAATTGATATGCTACAGCGCAGCTCAAATGTTTAGACCTCAAACTATGAACATGAGAAATTAAACCCCACCCACAAGACAGAAGAGAATAAGTTTATCGCCCAACTAATGAATGGATCCCTAGTCCCTAGATTTGCAAAACCTATTTAGCATTCTTTTCCCCCCAATTCTGCACATATAAGAGGAAAATATGATTGCTCTTTGGATAAATAAGAGATACATTGAACACCAAGTTATATCACTCGCTCCATTCTCAAAATCTAACAAATTTTTAATAGTAACATTACACTCACTAAGTGAAGCTAGCCTGCAGGTGGATTTAGATACACTGTTGTTACACAAAAGGGTAATGGAGATGTCCAACTTTTAGATGAAACTGTGACCTAACAACTAACAATGATCAGCACCAAAAGAATTACCATTTCTCTCATTCTCTTGCTAATGGTACAAAAATAGGAAGTGACTTAGTTCCCCAAAGTCAGTCTGAATCAAGAACACTATTGCAACCTTTTCTTCTTGTTGGTCATTGAATCCAAATCATCAAACATGACAACGTCGTCATCGTCGTCGTCGTCGTCGTCAAGTTTTTCCACTTCCTTATGATTTCTAGTTCCATCAGTAGCATCCAGAATCGAAGCCTTAGAACCCTCCGATAATTTTCTTTCTTCCCAGAAGG
>NW_006262022.1:5939834-5943003 GCF_000493195.1 Citrus x clementina
ACACCCGATCCCACACAATATAACCACCGGAGATACCAACATAACCTAAAGAGATAAGTCCTAAATCAGAAGACCAGGAAAACAATTTAATCCTTCAAATAACACAAGAGGAACTGACCCTGAAATATTAAATATTCCATCAGATCACTCACATGAGTGCAATCTTTACCACTCCTTTAGGTGAAAGGTACTGTTTAAGAATAAGAATGAGGCTTTCAGAAATCACGAACATGAATGTACTCCATACAAATTGTTGTCCTAATTTTGTTAGACAAAAGAACACCCTCATGCAACAAAAATGAAGAACCAGCACCGTACAAAAATCAGCCCCAACAAACTTAATGGAGCTTTAATGTTCAATGTTATTAAGGTAACAACAAACCTGTGTTTGATGTTAATATTGCAGGTCAGCTCTTGTTGAAGATCCTCTACGGTAAGCATTGTCCCATTAGTAACTGGAGAAGGAAGCTGAGATAGCACCTAAGGCAAGACAGAAACAAATAATAAAAACTCATAAAATACAGGGAAAATATATTAAAAAACAAAAGAGCAACACATCTGCATCATTACAAAAAAAACAAAAGTCAGGTGGGGAAGAACAAAGAGTCACAGATGAAGCTTGAATTTTTACCTTCTCGAGGTTTGCAGCATAATTTGCTACCTCAACTTCATCAAGGTCATCACCAACCTCATAAAGAAGGTTTGATCCATGCATAATCAATGGAAAATTAATGCCAAGCTTGGCCTTAACTATCTTTTCAACAAAATCCCGCAATTTTGAGCGACTAGTATTGATCTCGAGTGAAAGCGGTGTCTGTTTCAAGAACCAAGTACCATCATGACTAGGAATACAGATAAAGGAGTTTCAAGTGTTGAAAATACTTAAATTATACCTCAGAGCAGACATAGCAGGACTTGTTTGGTTCATAAGGTTCCACTGGCATAAGGAGCATCTTTTTGGTGATATGCTCTAGACAATATGTCATCCTACAGACAAATTCAGAATCAGATATCAGCACATTCAGCATTCGTTAATCCAAAAGTATAATCAGAAACAGGATGTGGTAAAATTCAATAGAGAAACAGGCCACAGAAAATTCTTCAAGTACTTTCACGTAAAACAGCAGCTGTAGCATGTACATCTTCACCATCTTATAAACAGTAAAATGAATAAAAACAAATATGCAGCAGAGCATCAGTAACCAATTGAACCAAAATCAGTACAGATCATAAGGAAATTGAGCCACACCGATATTTATCAGTATCCTTTAGCAGCACTTTGATTGCTTCAATGACTATCAACCCAGCTATTATAGCATTTGTTGTTGCAACAGCATGCACAATATTGCCAGCAATACCTTTGGCTTCAAAGAGGCTATGTAAAGAAATACCGAAAGAAGCAGCCCGAATATTTGCAGCAGCAGTAACAAACTCCACAGCTAACTGGTCATCTTTATCAAAACTTAGATTCCCTATCTC
Organism: Citrus x clementina; assembly: GCF_000493195.1. Taxonomy (NCBI): domain Eukaryota; kingdom Viridiplantae; phylum Streptophyta; class Magnoliopsida; order Sapindales; family Rutaceae; genus Citrus; species Citrus x clementina. Next base: position 5,941,314 of record NW_006262022.1, read on the forward strand.
CTGCCCATAGATGTTACAAATACAACATTCAGTTTTTCATTGCAAGTAATAAAAATGATTATCAAGAAATTTCATATGTATAGAAAATACTCGTAAAGAATCAAGAGACAATCTCAAACCTTTTCTCTCTTTGCAAAAAATAGTTTCAAAGCCTCAAGAAAAATTCTTGAACTTTCCAGAAGAGTCCACGTGTCCTGTGGATTCTTCAGGCCCAAAGATGCCATGGCAGATACTGATGAAGTGTCAACTACACAATTTTTAGCCACATTTCCATTCTGCTCTGTTAGATTTTCAGGCATGACATCCGCACTATATATTGGCTTTGGTCTATTCCTGTTTTTCCAAGTCTCTTCATTGGACGAAGCTACTTCAATGTTATAACCAAACACATGATCATATATTCTCCTTCCATATTGGTCAATATCTTCATCTTTTCTTCGAACAAATACATCTTCTGCATGGGCCGATGAACTAGCATCACTAGAACGGACATTTAAATCATTTTCTTGATTCTTGTCTCCAAACAACTTGGCAAATAGCAGGTCTTTAGCCCATACAATACAATGCACAAACTGCAAACCCAAGTCCAACACAATTACTAACAGATGCCATCAAAAACATAATCTCTAAAAAATTGGCAAGTGAAAACTAAAACTATGTTCAAACAGTTCAAAGTAACAAAGCCTCAATATGGTTCCAATGTTTAGCATAATTGCTGCATGCTAGAACTTAGAACAACAGAAGTACCTGTTTGTTAAAATTTAAGCAATGCTCCTTCACTTTTTCATCATTGATTCCATTTCTTACATTAATCATGTTCCATTTCTTAATCTTACCATCATCCAAGTTCTTGCCTTAAATGAGAATAATTCCATATGACCTAAGCTTGCTACAAACAATGATACTCAAATGGGAAACTAAGTGTCTAAACTAAGCATTAACCCCATGTATTGAAATACAGTAAAACCCCCTGTTGTTATAACGTTAACAGCAAAACTTATATTCTAGAGGACAATTCGGCCTCATAGGCTGCAAGAGACCATTCTGACACCTAAATACATTATATACAAATTGAAAATAAAATAAAAGATAAAATTCTATTATTCTAGTGTTAATTTTTTTTTTTGTTTAAAAAAAGTCTCTGTTTTATTTTATCTGCAAAAACTCATCTTCTTGCTTGCCTCCTCCACCCAAATTCTCAAAAAATGATTAACAAAAATCTGTTAATGATCGGAAGCCCAATCATAATTGTACTTCCTAAAAAAAGGGCTAAGCAAATCAATCTTTTTCATAGGCTATGGAAACTCTGTTGATTTAAAATCAAACCAACCCACTCATCTGAACCAGGTTAGCAGCCAACGGAAAAGAAGAATGAAATTTCAAGATGACGGCACATAATATAATAGTACCTGACGATGAAGTAAAAACCAAAACCTCATCTTTTCTATCCTTCCCTACCCCCCCCCCCCCCCCCCCCAATAAAAAAAAAAAAAAAATCCTAAACTTTCACCAATTGTTTCTCTCCTTCTCAATAAATAAAAACTCTTTATTCTTCTTGGGTTTTCTAAAAACAAATTCACCACGAATTTGTCTAAAAAAGCCTAATCTGTTTGTTTGGTTAGCAATTTACAATAAAACAAAAATCTTTTGAAAAAATATTTTATTTGCACCAAAAAATATAATTTTAATA
>NW_006262022.1:5943103-6034108 GCF_000493195.1 Citrus x clementina
TACTATTATTTATCAGTTATGGTTTGTTGCACAAGTTTTTGTTTTGAGTTGTAGCATCCAACGGGAAATTTGGTTCCCCCCGCCCCCCCCCGAATTACTCTTAGCCTCTAAATTTTTTAAGGAAAAGTTTGAAGTTGGTTGGTATTGATTTGTGTTTGAAGGAGAATTTGGGTCAGACAGTTCTTTTTTTTTCAAATACGAATTGGGTCAGACATTGAAACAGCGAGAAGAGATGATCCAATCAGACAGATGCAAAGGGTAAAATAGGAAAAGCAACAATAAACGTGATTTTAACAGAATACTCTCAACGTCAAGGAGGTTTTACTATATTTTAATACATGAGGGGGGTAATGCTCAGATTAGACAAACATGAGGGGTTTCACTCATTTTGCCTACTCTAATCTACAATAAGTTATAGCCAATCAATCTTGACACTATAGCAAAACAGAAACATTTACCTTTGATGGAGTGCTCGTTATCGTACACACAGGATAGGTCTTTGGAGCAGGTTTTGGCTGACACTCGTAGCATTCTGTTTTCCCTTTTACATGCACTGTTACCTACTTCCAAGAATGCGACATGAGTAAAGACCATCATCATGACCATATTAAACAACAAATAGATCAACATAAGACAGTCAACTCATACGAATGAATATGCAGACAGATGGGTAGAGACCAAGAAAGATGAACAACTAAGCATAATAATAGAAAGTAAGTAAGTCAAACAGATTTTATTTTTCATAATTTTGGTAAAATTCAATAGATTAGACAATCAGGAATGTCAAAATAATTATAACAAGAACAATGCAACTCATTATATTGGATGGCCTGCTGCTTTGAAATAGATATTAATTTTTATTGCACTTCGAAGCTTCCATAATGTCGTCAATCAGATATAGGCTCAGCTCCTCAGGCATAAAAGCATTTGATAATAATAAGATGTGTAAATGAGTCTATGTCAAACAGTGTTACTGGCTTCCTAGTTCTCTCATGGTCACTCAACACAATGCTATTGGCAGCTGCAAGATAACAGGCAAAAGGGGAAAAAAAAAAAAAAAAAAAGCAACAGTCAACCATGATTAATAATAATTACTTTAGCATGCCTCAATTAAAATACTTCTACAAGTAGTAAAAATCAATAACATGAGTTCAGCCCACCGTCCGTAATGAAAACAATAAGATCCAAAAGAGCATTTTTGACAATTTCAAAATTATGAACTTAGCTCATCATGCACAATCATACCAAGTACAGAACTGAAAATATCCATTAATTAGCATAAAGAACTTCCAAGTTCAAGCGTATTATTCAAAATTAAGCAAAACCTTAAGCAGACTTACCAACAGAATCACAACCAAACGAAAATAAGGGTATTTTGGTTAAAATACTTGGGGCCTGTTTGGGATTGCTTTTGGGAAGTTCAAAGGTGATTTTGAACAGCTAAAAACTAATTGTGGTGTTTGATAAAATTTTTTAGAAACCACTCCATCCTATGGCAAATTTAGAAAAGCAGGAAAGAGTAACTTTTCAAAATCTGATTTTGAAAATCAATTTTATACTTAATACGATTCCATATATATATACTAATATATATTACAAAAATCCAAAATTATCCTTATTAATTAGAAAATAAAATCATCAAATTTATAGAGATTATTATTATTACTAATTATATTGAGATAACAAAAATTAATAATATAAAATATTTATTTTAGTTATCAATTATTATATATTTTATATACATGTTTATAAATGTTTAAATAAATTTTATTCAACATTATATCCAATTTGGTGATTTACATTTTCTTCACAGCTGAACAGCATAAGTAACAACAATTATTTCAAGAGCTACAACATTATCAAATTGACCCTTAGAAAACTAAGATATTTTATAATATATATATATATATATATAGTAGGTGATTAGCAGCCAGTACCCCATCTAGTAGGCCACTGTCTGCGGTTTGCATATTCTACTAGAATTACTTTGGGTTAACAAATGCAGGGAGGTTGAATATTTTATCATAAAACACTCAACTGAATTGAATTTATAGTGCAAGAAACGCGAAAACCCCAACAAACAGCATAATAAAGGCAATATGTATAAAAGCCCCATTAAAGATAAAGAAAATATGTCCAAAGACTTAGTATGTCAAATTACCTGCCCTAGGAACCCAGTAGTACCACTCTCAACCAAAGGGACATCAGCTGCCAAGCAGAGGCGGTTCACATGTCTCCTTGCATCTAAATTATCTAGTCCATTCAGAACAACATTGAATTGTTTAAAGAATTCCACATTGAACTTAGGATCCTTGACGTTTGCATGATGTGCTGTGATGCTCATTTGAGGCCTAAATTTTAAGACAGCATCTCGAGCAACCTGGTAGAAACATTGATGTCAACACCTTAAAAATTTTTTAAAAAATGAAAAATGAAAAATGAGCAACTGAAAGCATAGGAGAAAGGATTCTCGCTTAAGTGGTTACCTTGGCCTTAGACTGTCCCACATGTGATTGACGAAATAAAAACTGTCTATTCAGGTTACTGACTTCTATGGTGTCCATGTCAATCTGCAAATAAGTGATTGCACTAAGAATTACTATTACTACCAATAACTAATGGCAGCATCTGATGCAAAATCTAAAGAATTTCAAATGAACTGATAAAAGCAAATTAAAAAAAATGAAATTTAAGCACAAAAAGGGGTAAAATTGTATCATGCATATCACTGATCAAAGGAAGAGGGGAGCCCAAAAAAAGAAAAGAAAAAAAAAGGCAGCCACAACAAAAGGCTAACTAATCAAAACAGCCACTTCCTCTTACTCCCTTAAGTATTCATTCAGACTGTATAAACAGCAGAGCTACCTTGAAGCTGACATTAATGTCAATTTACCACTCTTACAGGGCCATAACTTCTGACAACCATTCATGACCACCAATCACCATACCATTGCAACATAATACAAACCTTTCACAACTGCTCTAGGTCTAGAGCCTCAGACGCTATACCCCGCCCACTCGATTAGTAAGTCCACCACCAGCCGTAGCCCACATAATTAACAGTAACACTAACCACTAAAACAACCAAAACCACAGCAACACCACCACTAAAACTACTGCCACCGCCAACTACACCTTTCATTAACACTCCCCATCATCACCGTCACCTTTCCATCAGCCCATTCATTGGTCCGACCTTCATCACCACTATCAGCAACTTTAACAAGTATCACACAAACATTGGCTTATAACAAACCTAATATCCAAAAAGGCAACAACTATGTCACTCAAACACCATAAAAGCAATTCAGTAAAAACTAATCAAACGTCTTACCACTATTCAAGTGCCATTCTTTAGAAATCAACTATCTATCTGTTTCCACATGGCATACTTGTATTAAAAAGAACGATATAAGTTCAAAAACTATTGGTCACCACTAATTAAATTCCAGCAAATGAAATCACAACCACACAAAATCAAACGAAAAAAATTAAAAAAGGAAAATAAAAGTGAAATACTAACAATATGAATGTCTTGAAAGCCGGAGAGAGCGAGAGTCTTAAGCAGCTCACACCCAATACCACCTGCTCCAACCATGAGCACTTTCGCGCCCTAACAAAAATCAAAAACTAATTAAAAACACATAAAACAAAACCCTTAATTTCACTAGAATTGAACTAAAAACAAAACTGGGTTTCTGGGTTTTCAGTTTTTTTGTCTTTGTTTTGCACCTTTATGGCTTCCAACTGTCGCTCTGACACCATTGCTACTGGAGGTCTTCTCAACTCAAGCAGCTAAAGAAGAAACTTCGAGGAGAGAGAGAGAGGGGGGGGGGGAGGGAGAGAGAGAGAGAGAGAAGTTAATTAGAATCAGAAGATGAAATTTCATTCGTGTGTTATTAACTTATTATTAAACGCGAAAATATACAAAAGGGAAAAGAAAAATAAACGGGGACTGCGGGAATCGAACTCGGGACGTGAAAGTTGGGTTCGGAGAATCTCAAAGGTGGTGACGAGGAAAGGACGGCGAAGAGTTAAGACGAAGGAGTACATGCATAATCCAAAAGGCCGTGTTTGGGAATCAACTTTTATAATATTTTAGATTTTTCCTTTTTCTTTTTGGCATTTTAATAATTATTTTATAAATTTTTTAGTATTTTATCTATTATCATTTTATCTCCGTCCAATAATTTATTTCTTGTTGAATTGCTAACATTTATAAAACTGCTATCTTTTTTTTTTTTCTCATTTCAAATTTCAATAATTGAACTAAGACAAATGGGTTATTGAATATTTTCAATCATGTTTTAGATTAGAATTAAAGGTGAAAATGACACATATCTTATTGTTTCATTTAATAGACATGAAAAATTTAACTACATTTCATTAATAAAAGTTGACTTAAAATTAAATTACTTTTTTAAATTAATAATACATCTCAAAATTAAATCGCTCACATATAATCAATTGAAAATACAGATATTAAAATAAACATAATTAAAATATATTATACTATTATTTTAATATAATGTAATTTTTCCGATTCTTCTTTTGAAAATTGAAAGTTTGATGATATGTTTAACTTTTGAAATTATTGATGGAATGTTATTTAGCAACTCATCTCACATTAATGTTATTTTTGGATATTAAAGTTTGATTAATATTAAGTTTAATTCGAATATTAAGTACTTAATTGATGAACAATTTAAAATACAGCACGCTAATTGTGCTATGACTCTATCTATTTTCAGCATTAAAACTTAAATGTAACAAATTATTGAAATAGCACGTATTCATGAAGAGCGCCTTTCACATATTGCATTAGACATATAGCATTAAGTTGTAATGGAATAAATTGTTTTGTGCGGTATGGACCATAATATATATAATACTAATTTTAATATTATTATATTGTAGTATTAAAATTAAATTAGTACTATTTTAATTTATTAATATGTTAGTGTTAAATCATTAATTTTTTAAATTAATTATTTTATACATTAATTTTATAAAAAAAAATAATTTAATAATATACTATTATCAAATAATAAATTGTTATAATATTATAATTTATAACGTTATATTATATTATAACATAGTTTATTTTTATATATCAGCTATTATAATATATGAAATTTTTAATAATACATTGTGTTACCTTGTGTTATAATACAATATAATATTGAATTTTCAATCTAATTATAAATTAATTTATATTTATTAATGTCAAATATAATTATTTAGTTTAAATTAATTTTTAAATTAATTATTTTAGTAAATACTAAATGATTAAATACTTTTTACATATTTAAAGTAAAATAATTAGAATGATTTTATGTAAAAGAAATAAAAAATGCATTATCATTTATTTATGAAATATTTAGATTTATTAATATTTTATATTATATATTATTATTTAAGAATAAATATAAGTTGATATTTAATGAATTTAAATTTATTATGTGTTATTGAATAATAAAAGAAAAATAATTAAATTTAAAATATAAAAAGTATTTTAATGTAATATATCCTGAACCCTACCCCTACCTTCCTCCCTCCATCGAATTAATTATATACTTGTTTTATTACATCAGCTACTTTTTTAATATACTACAATGTTATCAGAATTCGTAACCAAACATGAATTTGCATAAGAATAGTATTTTAATACAATATAATAAAAATTATCCGATGAATCTAAAATTCATTCAATTTTAGACTCTGGGGCAATTTAATTTTGTGAGTCCTTTTATATTCTAATTCTCTCTCTTTACATATTATATAAAATTAGTTTTAATCGAGATAGCCACTTTATGTTTATATAACCAACGCGACCATTCAATCACTCCTTAATGTATGCACATTTATTATCGAACTTAAACTATCATGAGATACAATGAATATATGTGACAATAACTCATGACATTTATTATAGGTTATTAAATGTGAACTAGATATACATATTATCTACTGAATTATAAATTTTTCTGTCAATTGAATTGTATGTAATGAGGTGATAGTTAACTAAGGTGGCGTTTGTTTTTTAATTTAATGACTTAACGTGACTTAACTTAATTAATTAAGTTAGTTAGAGGTGTTTGTTTTTATAACTTAATGAGACTTTTTAGATAATTTTGACTTAATAAAATAAGCTATTTTTTTTTTTTACTTTTTACTTAATGGAGAAATCTGAATTAAGTCAATTACTTGCTAATGTAAAAAATATCTCTGTTTTATAATTTATTTTTCATGTCTATCCCAAAACTCACCCATAAATATTTACCCCACATAAAAATATCCATATTTTTTCTTTCTTATATTACATACGATAAAATTTGAAATTTATAGTATTTTATATATTAAAATTCTAAAATAATTATGTATTCACTTGAATATAGTTTTACTTATAAATGTTAAAATATTGTGGTATTTAATATATTATTTATTTGACATTCAAATTTAATAAGGATACAAATATAAAAGTACATATTTTCAGCTTTTTAAGTTGAAAAAAATAAACAACTTAATACTTATTTTCCGAGATTCAGACAAAAAAATAAACATATTATTCAGATTCAGACATTCAGACCTATTCAGAATTCAGACTAATTCAAATCTATTCAGATTTCAGATAAAAAAATAAACGCTACCTAAGTTTTTTTAATAATAAAAAAAGAGAAATTATAAAAGACGAAAAAATATACATATTTTTCTTCTTAAACTTTAGTTATTATAAAATTAATGATTTAGCTATAAAAATAAATACCGACAGCGGGGCCACGATTACCCCGCTCCCAGCGCGGGATATACCTACACCATACAGACAAACAAACCGAAACACAGTACGGATCTGTGGGACCGCCTATCCCCTTTAATTCCTGGCGTGAGTGTGACAATCAAATGCCACGTCGGTTTCTTTCACTTACCCCCCAGCTAACAACAATTTTTTTCCACGTTCATTTTCTTCCCCAAGTCCCTCCGCCCCTCAAACACGGCACATTCCGATTGGCTACAGCACGCCTCTACATTCTTTCACCAATCAGATACGGCCACGTCAACGTACTAATAGTAAATAGCAATACACGCAAGAAATCCTTCGCGACTCTACCTATTTCCTACCATCACTCTCACTCACCAGTCACCACCCCTTGCTGTAACGGCCTCCGAAAGCAGCTCCAAGCTCCAGCCCCACAAGTCAGACCCTCGCTCTCTCTCCATTGTTTTGCGTTTTACGGCGAAGTAATTGTCCTTTTGCTTGAATTTAAGTCGCTTATCAAGTCTTTTTTTTTCCCCACATTTAATGAGTTTATTTATTTAGGGTTTGATTCTTCAAAAATTAACCCTATTATTTTCTATGTTTAGTGATTGTTAAATTCGTGGAGAAATGGAGCCCGCAGTGATGGTTTTGCCGCTAAATTACGCTTCTCCTGATGGTACTCTCTCTCTCTCTCTCTCTCTCTCTGTGTATACTTTTTGTTAATGCGCAGCGTTGTTGAAATGTGTGTGTGCATGTGAAGTCTATGTTCGTTAAGCGTGTTTTGTGGTGTCTGCTATTGGTATTTTGACTCTTGTGAAATTTTTATGTTTGCTTGATGGAATTGTGATTTTTGCAACTACGTGAGCGTGTGAGTTTTTTTTTTTTTAATTAAGTGTATTGTGTTGTTTGTAAATGTGATTGATGAAGTTATATTTGACTCTTGTGAAATTTTAATGTTTGCTCGATGGAATTGTGATTTTTGCAACTGCTTGTGCATGTGAAGTTTTTGTTTATTATGCTTATTGTGTTGTCTTCTATGTGTATTTGACTCGTGCACACTTTTCATCTTTGCTTGATAGAAATATATTTGAAGAGACATAAAAGAATGAAAATGTCGAGTGATGTGGAAAGCTACAGCAGTACAACTCCCTCCACAAGTGTGAAACATGATATGAAAGTGAAGACAGATACTTTTGATTATTCCGATCCATTTTCCATCAAGGATTTGCTGGACGACTTGAGCTCTGGTAAATATGGAAGCGTGACCAAAGAAATAAAGGAACTTATTGATCGGAAGGTCCAGATATTTGGTCCACTTCTCTCGCAGAATCCTTCACTGTCGAGTATGTTTGTGGATGCTGAAAAGCTGAGTGGACAAGCTTTGAAATCAGCAAATCGACAAGCGCACCATTCCGTCATTGATTTGGAGGAAGATTGTGTGGCTGTTGGTGTTCCATCAAAATCACCAGCTGTCGTGGTTCTTTCAGATGATGAAGATGAAGGGGACAAGAGGCCTTCTTATCCTTTTCAAGAGGTCCGCTTGATGCAGCCACCTGTTGGACCATTTTTAACAGAAATACAGGTAATCTTTCTTGCAATTGTAATCTTGGAAGTTAATTGTGAAAAGAATGCTGACTGACAGGGATATAAAAATCATATTTGACCAACTATGAGTTATTGGCTAATGTCAGTCGTAAGAGTTGACTTTTCGATTAACTTTAACTTTCAAGGAAGTGGATATGAGAATGTTCGGCGCTAAATGATACGTTTGTTGTTGTTTATCAGGACTATTTCTTACATTTGTAGTTGTCAACATTCGCATATTTCAATTTTCTGGTATCATTTTATCCAATCTGAAAGTGATTGTGTGATGCCATATTTAGGTTCGAGGCAATGTGGACAATATGGTACGAATAGAAGAACAGGTAAGATTGGCTGGTGAAACTGTGGTTGAGAAGGATAAAGGTGTCTATGTTGGTGTGGAAGGAGATGATGACAACCAAAAAAAGGCTGAAGACGACGGTCTTGGTGATATTTGGCAAGAGATGTCAATGGCAATGGAAATTTCCAAGGTATTTGGTTTATATTAATTTTGCTTTTCATTCATTTATGCCTACTTTGTGCTCCTTTCTTGATTCGGAGATTTTTTTTTTTTTTTTTATTATCAAGGATAGAGAGTCTTCACCCTTAGTTTCTTTATACGATGGTTACTTGCTGTGCAAATTGGGGAACCATAATGTTGGTAAAAAAGAATAAAAAATGAAAAGGTTCACTATTATTGCCAAATAATTGGGATTATGATTGTTCAATAAGCTTTTGGAAAACCATATGTGGAAGCTGGTGAAGAAATGATGCATGTAGATTATGTTCAGGGGTTTAAGGTTTGAATCATGTTCAATAATCAGTTTATTAAGGTGAAACTTAGATCCTTGTACTCCTTATTAAAGAAGCTGCAGCCAGCTGTTTGTGCTTAATGGAACATCACTATTGTATGGATGGTTGTGCAAAGTGATATGTAGGATATGTTTTTCTTAATTTTTGTTAGCTATTTATTCCATTTTTTACCGAGTTCCTGCAGTATTTATTATTATTATATGCTGCTTCTGGTAGGATGTGGCTGAAGATAATTCATCTGCTGAGCACATGGGAGAAGATGCGGATGACTGTGATCATTCATTTGTCTTGAAGGATGATCTTGGTTATGTCTGTCGCATCTGTGGAGTTATAGATAGAGGAATTGAGACCATAATTGATGTCCAATTCAATAAGGTGAGGTTATTCTTTTTATTAATTTTCCCTTTTTATTTCACTTAATGCTAGAAAGGAGTTATGCAAATATGCGGGACATAATTCTGGCTGTAGATGTTTGATAATAAATATATGAAATCTGAGGACTTTGGATGCAATAGTAAGTTGGATGAGATGGTGCTTCCAGAAATATATATTTTGTATATGGAAGTGGGAGTTTTTCATCGGGCATATGTTTGTAATGCATGTCATCTAATTGAGCAAAGGGATCGAGTTTTTCAAGCTTAATTAGCTACACACTCGCTCAACATGAACTTTTCGGTTGAGGATCCATGACGGAAATGCTCAGCTTCTGGAGTCTAGTGGGGCTGTAATGAGGATGTTTTTCTCTGGAGGATTTGTGGATTGCAACTGAATCATATGCTAAACTTAAAAGGGTACCAGAGTGGAAAAAAAAAAAAAAAACTCACCATCATTGTTTCAAATGTGGGCTACAGTATAACCTTCTCTAAGAAACTACTCCAACAAATTTTAATTTTCGTAAACCTCCCACACAGTGCACGGGCATTATACCCTCAAAGTTAGTATGAAAGAGACAAATTTGTTAATTGGGTACGGAAGATTATTTTTATGGATACTTAGTTCATAAAATCAAACCGGGTAGCATAATATTTAATAATTGCTAATACAGAGGAAAATTGTCGTTATATTCAATGCATGCACTTGTTCAGATTTTTTATCGAGTAGTGTTGGTATGGTACTACTGTTTTTCAGTCTTTGCAATTGAGAAGCTCCAATTACACGATTCTCTTGTAGCTACTTCTGTTGCTGGGATACTTTGGGTGCTGTCCTTGTGCTTTCCGGTGTTTTCTGTACCTACTTCAAATTAGGGGTGTTTTTTGGAATTGTGTCTTGTAATTTTTTATCTGCACATTTGAGATTTTTTGTACCTAGCTGGTGGATAAAGAATATCCTTTTGATTCATCTGTGGATGGCTATTCACTCCCTGTTAATCAATTTATCCTTGATACAATTATTTTTTAAGTTTCCTTCTAAAAGCAAGAAAAGAGTGGTGTTCCTGTTGTATTCACTGAGCAATAACTCAGGAAGCACCAAGTATATCCTGCCCCTGGGCAAGGTCTTGGACTCTTTCTGCTTGTGGATACCTGTGAGCGCTCTTGAGCACCTTTTCTTTTGAAACTAGTGGGCTTCTGCCACTATTTGATGCGAAACTGGAAAATAGTATTTAGGAACAGCAGAGAACTAAAATTGTAGAACATTTTAACTGGTTGGTCATGTTGTCCTGCACTTTGTTTTCTCTTTCATTGATGTACATTGGTATCCTGATGATTATTTGACTTACCGTTATTTCACTTGTCAGGTCAGAGATTTGTAATTAATAATTCAATAACCTGCTGTATTCAACAAAAAAAAAAAAATAATTCAATAACCTGCTGGTGTTTCTACTGCTTTGTGTTTGTGTCGCTGCAAAATTCCATGATACTGTGAATTCCATCAGAACCTTGAAGTGTTTTATTACTTTAATTTTATCTCGGTCATTATATGCTTAGATTTTCTGTAATCATACAAATTTAACAGCTTTGCTTGAGTTTAGCTTTTGGGATAAATTTTGAAGCCTTGTTAGCTAATTTTTTACTTGAAATGGTATTACCTTTGGTTTTGATTTTCATTAAATTTAGGTGAAAAGGAGCAATAGAACTTACCTATCTGATTTTCGGAGTGCTAAAGATAGAGAATCAATTGATGTTGGAGTTAAGCTGTCTGAGTATGAGTTGATGGTGACTGAGATTGCTGCTCATCCAAGGCATACGAAGGTCATGAAACCTCATCAGGTGGAAGGCTTTAACTTTCTTCGTAGAAATTTGGTGACAGATAATCCTGGTGGCTGCATATTAGCCCATGCTCCTGGATCTGGAAAGACATTTATGATAATCAGTTTCATTCAAAGTTTCTTAGCCAAATATCCACAGGCTAGACCACTGGTTGTGCTTCCTAAAGGAATCTTGGCTACATGGAAGAAGGAGTTTCAAAGATGGCAAGTGGAAGATATTCCTCTATTAGATTTTTACACTGTAAAAGCTGATGGTCGGGCTCAGCAATTGGAGGTGCTGAAAAAGTGGGTTGAGGAAAAGAGTATACTTTTCTTGGGGTACAAACAGTTCTCCGCTATTATTTGTGACACTGAAACCAGCAAGATTTCAGCCACCTGTCAAGAGATACTGCTGAAGCAGCCTTCAATCCTGATTTTGGATGAAGGGCATACTCCAAGGAACGAGAATACTGATGTGCTGCAGTCCCTTGCGAAAGTACAGACACCTCGAAAGGTTGTACTTTCAGGAACGCTCTATCAAAATCATGTCAAAGAGGTGTTCAATATTTTAAAGCTTGTTTGTCCTAAATTTCTGAAAATGGACACATCCCGGTCTGTTGTTAAGCGAATAATGAGTAGAGTGCAAATATCTGGGTTGAAGAAGCAGATAAAGACAAATGCGCAGGACACTTTTTACGAATTAGTTGAGCACTCTCTACAAAGTGACGAGGATTTTCAAAGGAAAGTGACAGTCATAAAAGATCTGCGGGAGATGACTAGTGGTGTCCTCCATTATTATAAAGGAGATTTCTTGGATGAGCTTCCTGGACTTGTAGATTTCACAGTAGTGCTGAATCTCAGTTCCAGACAAAAGAGTGAAACCCAGAAGTTAAAGAAGTGGTCTAGGAAGATGAAGATTGCTGCAGCTGGAAGTGCTACTTATCTACATCCGAAATTGGCTACTTATCTGCATCCGAAAATGAATTCCCTCTCTGAGAAAAGTGCCCCAACAGATGATAAGATGGATGAGCTGTTGGAAAGACTGGATATAAAAGATGGAGTGAAGGCTAAATTCTTTCTGAATATGTTGAACTTATGTGAGGCTTCTGGTGAAAGGTTACTAGTTTTCAGTCAGTACCTCCTGCCCTTAAAATTTGTGGAGAGACTAGCAGCGAAGATGAAGGGCTGGACTCTTGGGCGGGAAATATTTGTCATCTCTGGGGAATCGAATGCTGACGAACGGGAGTGGGCGATGGATCAGTTTAATAACTCTCCTCACTCCAAAGTTTTCCTTGGATCAATCAAGGCATGTGGAGAGGGAATTTCTCTGGTTGGGGCATCCCGCATCATTATTCTGGATGTTCCCTTTAATCCATCAGTGACCCGCCAAGCAATCGGCAGGGCTTTCCGGCCAGGCCAAACAAAGAAAGTTTATGCATATAGATTGGTTGCTGCTGAGTCTCCTGAGGAGGAAGATCATGCCACTTGCTTGAAGAAGGAACTGATCTCAAGGATGTGGTTTGAATGGAATGAGTATTGTGGTTATAAAAATTTTCAAGTGGAGACTGTTGATGTGAATGATTGTGGTGATCTCTTTTTGGAAAGTCAGCTCTTAAAGGAAGATGTACGAGTTTTGTACAGAAGGTAGGTTAGTTTTCATTTGTCATTTATCGCAGTTGAGTTCCTAAATATGATTTTATCTATTCTGTTTTAACTCCTATTTTTGTATACTTATCAGGTAGAGTAAAGCATTTATGATTGAATCAATGGCTTGGCAATAGCAATCTCTCACTTTCTATCTAAATCTGACTGACCGGTGATCCTAATCTCCTCAAAATTCATTTAAATATTGACTTCTGAAAGCCGGGTAGCCAAAAGCAGCCCAAGTTTTGAACTGTGTTACTGGTTGATCATCTTGGATGTTTGTTAACTATTTAACTTTTTCTGAGTCAGCTGTATAGCGTCTTTCCTTACAGTAGGTGCATTTTGATCGGTAGAATCACAAGTTTCTGCTGCTTTTCATGTAAACAGCTAAGTTTGTGTCTTTTTCAGGCATTTTTTTTCACATTGTTTGAAGATTTCTCGAATGTGATAACTGGTTGTGTACGGGTGAGAGTAAATCAATGCAAATAGATGCTGAAATTTGCAGTTGCACATAAGGATTATCTCCCTCTCTCTTTCTTCTCTCTATAAGTAGATATACAGAAATGATCTTTTGTGTAACTTTGCTAACCATGTAGATGAGCAGCAGCATGCGTCTTTGATTTCACTTGTTAATGATGGCAAACCTGTAGATTAGCCCGATAGTGCCATGTGGCAATTGTTTAGTTTCATAACATAAGCAACGTCATTTATTGGTCCTTACTCTGTTGAATTTAATTATGTAGCTCTCTTGCTGTAGACCCGAATTCTTGTGGTAAGATGATGTTAATTTAATTCCCTCCTATTAATAGGTAGGAATAGATAACAGTATTAGAAAAAAAAATCTTTAAAAAAAATAAAATTGCTCAAAAAACTTCAAAGCACCATTGAAGTGACACGTGACAAGCTACATGTATTTGATTAAAGGTATGTAAAGAGGACTAGAAATGGTTTCGCTTATTCTTTGAAGCATTACATGATCCAAAACTACAAGCACAGATTAAAAACATGACAATTCACAGATTCTCATATTGGGTTGCGATTGCCCTAGCAATCAAAGGAAGTAACAAGTTGATTCAACTGCTAAGAACCTAAATCCGTATCGTGTACGAGAGGGAATACGAGATTTTGCGATCCAATTACGCTCACAGCAGGTTGATTCCATTAGAAACATAAGCCCTAGGCCGTAGCAGCATGGAGAATGAATCATTTCACAGAAGGTACATACAACTTAAGTTTAACAGAATTTAAATAAAAAACCTTACAATGTATACAGGGTTTTTTATTTATACATACTAGCAGCTGCCAAAGGTGAATATGCAAAGAGTACAGGAAGGATAAAATATGCTGTAAATCCAAAGCACAAATGACAGTCAAGTACCAATAAGGAGACAAGCTGCAACTAATTCATTAGCTTCTAAAGTGATGGGTCATTAAGAGAGAACAAGACAGAGGGTCTTTTTACAGTTTCTTGTCGCCATCCAATGGAAGCACTATCGTAAATAACAAGTTGAAAAACGTGATACCATATTTAATTTGGCATCAAAAACCATGTACAGTTGGTGATCAGATATGCTAGATTGTCCGGATCAAGATTTGCTATATGAATGGGACTCTACAGATCACAACAACAATCAGAATCCATAAACAGCACCAGAAAGAACATGCTGTCACCGGGCGGCATGTCATTTTGTAACATGAATGAGATGCTCCACATCAGGTTTTCAGGCTGAAAACACATGCTGCTGCTACTTGACATTGGACTCATCAACTTCCTCCTGTCGCTCGTGGACAGTAAATGACGGAAGTGAGTTCAGACTAATTTCATTCTTTGCAAGTAAGTCCACAACGATTGAAACTATTGATGCATCTGGCATTACATTTTTCTCCTTCATCTTGTGAAGAAGTTCAATAACTTTTGATGGCTCATTGATTCGGATAAAACCATGGATAAGCGTACCAAATGTGATGACATTGGGCGCCACGGCATTTTCTTCCATGTCAAGAAATAAATCATGTGCCTTATCCATTTGGCCATCATTATAAAGCCCATGGATCATGATGCTATATGTTACAACATCTGCTACAAGGACTCCACGAGGCAAACTATGAAACAGTTCCAATGCAATTTCGAGTCTGCCGGATTTACATAATCCATCAATGAGGCAGCTGTATGCTTGAATATCAAGTTCACACTTGAGAATTCTCAAAGTACGAAATAATTCAACTGACTCTACAATATAACCATTCTTGCAAAGCCCGTCGATAAAGATAGTATATGTACGGGTATCAGCTGCCACGCCATCACGCTGCATCTCATCAAACAGCTTGAAAGCACGCTCAACCTGGTGTATTTCAAAAAGACCAATAAACAAGGTGTTATGTATAACAACATCTGGCTTAATTCCTTTAGAGAGCATTTCGCTATAAAGGTTTAACGCTCCCTCTATTTCCTTATTCTTGCAGTAACCATTTATCAAAATACTGTAACTAAAAACAGTATGTTTGCAACCCATATGTTGATGCTGAAATCTGCTCGCCCTTTGACCAACCAGATTCTTTCACCAACGTTTGTGTTATCTGTTGTTGCTCGTTCACTGGAACTGGAATCGTCCCCCTTCCTCTCAATAGACCTGCGCTCACTAAAAACGGATCAGAGACGCCGGTGGTTTTGCCGTAGTAAACCCTCCGATGCCTAAGTTAGCTCAAGGTGTTTACGGGAAAACAATGTGATTTGGGTTCAAGAAGTTTATCTGAAATTCATAGGACAATGGTCTGGTTGCAATTTGGCAGCGTTTTCCCTCTCTCAGTTTTTCTGTCCTTTTCTCCGTTGAGTTCATTTTCTTTTATAGCCGCTGTCCCCACCTTTCCGTTTGCCCTTCATCCCCCCCTTTTTCGGGTAGTGGCAGCCCTTCACGGGACTCTAACCGTTGCATTGTCGCAAACGTGGGGACTTACGTGTCCTTCAACGGTTCTGGGAAAAGCGTAACGGTCGCAATTCTGTGTTCTGTGAAAAGCATAACGGCCGCGATTCTGTGTTCTGGGAAAAGCGTAACGGCCGTGATTCTGTGTTCTGGGAACAGCGTAACGGCCGCGGTTCTGTGGGATCGTGTTCCCGCTTTCTGGGGGACAGGTATCGGCTTGGTGTATACCTCTGGTCGGTACATTCCCCTAGCAGGGGTTCCCCTCTGGTTGGTTTATGCTTGCCAGGGGTTCCCCTCTGGTCGGTTTATGCTTGTCCCTGTGTTCGGCTCGTACCATAGGCTGAGGTGATCCACGCCGGGGTGGAAATAATAGCATGATCGACCTGGTGCTTGTATTTACTTAACACCAGTCCCCCAGTTTCTGGTCTTGCGAGTGAAATGAGTCAAGAGTAGAAACTGATAGTCGGATCTTATCCATTCTGGGGTTTTTCCTCTAGTCTTCTGTCTAATGGGACGGATCTGAGATATCATTTTTCTTCTGAGGAGATTCCGACCTGAGCATGGGCCTAAATGAACACGCGCCCATTGCATATCTGGGCTTACATCTACCCTGGCCTTTTGTAACGGTTAGTGACGTGGCATCTCCAGACTCTTCGTATTTGAAATTTGAAACGACGGGTTATCTGTCCTCGATGTACGGTGAGTGAGCTGGCGTCTCCATCACTTTAAATGCCTTCGTTTCCCCCTTTTCGTTTCAAATCCCTAGACTCACATCGTCATCGTTTTGTTACTCGTCTCCCCGTCGTTACTTAACCCCCTCTCTGAACTTTGCTTACACTTCTCGTGTCTGGAGTATCCACTTGCTGGATTTTTTCTCTATCACGGCCGCGTCATCAGTGACAGTTCAATCCAGGTATTGCTTTTAACTTCTCCTCTGGTTGTTGTTGATTGGGTTCTGTGTTGCCCTCTTTGTGTCCATATACTCGAGTTTTCTCTATTTTCTTTTGGGATTCCGATATGTCAAACCGGAGAGGAAAGTTGATTGCTGATGAGAGTGATGAAGAATCGGAGAGTTCAGGCCTCAACGTGCCAATACCCACCGACTTCTTAGGTCCCTCCAGTAGTGTAGGTCCTTCCCATGGGAGGGATACCCTTGAGTATCCACGCCCCTTAGTTGTCTTTCCCTCCCCCGAAATAGAGCTTGTAGGTAATAGAGGCGGACCTGCTTCGGGCTCTGGTGAGAACCACAGCTATGGTGGGGTTAGGGTTCCTGAAGGAGTCGGTGATGGTGAGGGGAGCAGCTCCGGACCGAGCAGACCTCCTCAAAGAAGGCATCTTGGTCATAGGGTAGAGGCGGATTCTTACCCTATTGACTACACAGCTTGTGCTACCACCGAAACTGATCTGTTCAAGCTGAGGAACCTTTACGACATTCCTTCAGAGGTTCTCCTGGTAGTTCCAGGAAAAGGTGACGTCCCCAGTCAGCCTTCGCGGGGTATGTGACGATGCATCTGGAGAGCTTCAAATTAGGAGCTCGGCTGCCCCTTCAACGTTATTTTGCTAAGATATTGGGTGGTATGCACCTGGCCCCAGGTCAGCTACATCCCAATGGATGGAGGGTTCTCTCGGTTATGTATGTGTTGTGGAAGAGGTGTGAATCAGAGGAGCCCTCCCTTGTTGAAGTGAAGCATATATACCAGCTGAGGAGTAGCCCGAGGGAAGCAGGCTGGTATTATTTCATGTCGAGCTCTGCGAAGAGAAAACCAATCACCGGCTTCCCCTCCTCGTGCAAAAATTGGAAGAACAAATTCTTCTTTGCTGGGGGGAATTGGTGTCCAGCAGCTCACTCGCTGGGTGGTGATATTTACCTTCCAACGAATTTTGTCACCCCAGGTCGTTCATTTTTGCCTATATTATTGATAAAATCGCTACTTATTGGGTTCTTTAACCTTTTGTGCTATTTCAGAATCGTGGGGTCTGATTGGAGGGCTTGAAGATCGGCCTTTGCTTCAGGTGGAAACGACTCTATTGAACGCGTCTACCTGCCAAGACCTCCTGTCACCAACAAGTCTGGTCGGCTCGGGTTTAGTGGATATAGTTGCCGGGATGGATAACAAGATTCTCAGTGCTATGACCAGAAAGCGTGGTCGAGCTTCAGGCAGCTCCAGCAACCCACCTCCTCCTCCGAAGAAAACCAGCGTAGGCCCATCCAAGGCTCCTGTTCCTGCTCTGCCCCCTCCCCCGCCCCGTAAGAGTGGTGGGGAGAGAACTTCTGACAAGAGTCCCGAGGTCAGCCTCCAGTCTGGGGACCGATCCTCCCCTTTGCCATCTCGGGAACAAGGCGACTACCTGAGCTTGTATCAGAAGGATTACAAAAGATCGGTGGGGCCCAAGATGGTGAAGGACATTGAGAGTATGGACCTCTCAGAGTTGGCTGCTTCTGTTCAGAGAGTATCCTTCAGGCTGGCCACCATGGTTTCGTGTTACAAGGCCGGGGCCGCGCGCCATGAGAGGAAGCTTCAAGCTGACAATCAGGAGCTGAAGAAGAAAGCTGACTCTGCTGATCGTTCCAAGGAGAAGCTGGCCGAGCTGAATCAGCAGATGTCGGAGCTGGCGGAGAAGGTTGCGGTTGTTGAGTCCACCTCCTCCAATCTTGAGGACGAGTTGGGTGGCCTAAAGTTTGACCTTCAAGTTGCTCAAAGTGAAAGGGATACTTTGAGGACCGCCCTTGAGGGAGAGATCAAATCTCTGAGTGACCAGCTGGCTGAAGAGAAAGGCAAATCCGCTGATGTGGATGATCGGTTGGATGCTGAGTACAACTCCGGGGTTGCTTTCAGCTATAAGTGTATCATGTCTGTACTCAAGGAAGAATACCCCGAGCTCGACATGAGCAAGCTGGAATCTGGGGTGGAGAGGTATATGGCTGGGGCCAGCCAGGGAGATAAGGAGCAGGGTGAGCAGGATCAGGTGGAGGCTCATTTGGATAGGGCGCAGGAGGAGGAAATTGGGGGACGTGCTTTCGAAGTAGGTCAAGGGTCCGTGCCTGTACCTCCCGGTAATACTGATCTCCCACCTCCTGAGATTGCTGACCCTTTACCTCCCGAGGTCGCTGATCTTTCAGCTGCTGGAGCCGCTGACTCTCATAATCTTTAGGCCCCCTTTTTTTTTGTATGAACTCTTGAGTTGAATTAAATTTATTTGATAATTTAATTGATGAAATTATTATTAATTACCTTTAAATAAATTTTTTTAATGTAAACATTAATTATTAAATTTTTTTGAAAAATTAGCTGCTGGTCTTTCGTTGACCGAGCAGAAGCAGACACTCATTTGCCTTAATAAAATTTACGAAAAATTAGCTGCTGGTCCTTTGTTGACCGAGCAGAAGCAGGCACTCATTTGCCTTAATAAAATTTACGAAAAATTAGCTGCTGGTCCTTTGTTGACCGAGCAGAAGCATGCACTTTGTTGCCTTCGTAGAATTTTCGTAGCTTTAGCTGCTGGTCTTTTGTTGACCGAGCAGAAACAGGCATTTTCTTGCCTTAGCGAAACTTTCGAGAATTTAGCTGCTGGTCTTTGTTGACCGAGCAGAAGCAGGCATTTTGTTGCCTTAGTAACATCTTCATAAATTTAGCTGCTGGTCCTCGTTGACCGAGCAGAAGCAGGCACTTACTTGCCTTAGTGACACTTTCGAGAAATTAGCTGCTAGTCTTCGTTGACCGAGCAGAAGCGGACATTTTGTTGCCTTAGTAACATCTTCATAATTTTAGTTGCTGGTCTTTCGTTGACCGAGCAGAAACATGCATTTTGTTGCCTTAGTAATATTTTTACTGGTCTTGCTACCAGGGGACTTCATGCTGAATTCATCTTTATTGAAATTTGAATGCCTTACAAAAAACATAGAACATATGCATGTACAACAGGCTATCATGCATTTAACAGAAATAACTTGTCAGAACGAGAATTCAGTAGAGCATTTTGCTTACTGGAAATATTTCTTCAAGTGCTTGGCGTTCCACGACCTTTTCACGTCTCGCCCATCCTGGTATGCTAACTTATAAGCTCCTGGTCCAGTGGCGCGTATCACCCTGTACGGGCCTTCCCACTTCGGGCCAAGGGCGCCATGGTTAGGTTCCCTGGTGTTTTGGTTCACCTTCCTAAGTACCCAATCTCCTGCTCGGAATTGCCACACGCGTACGTTCTTGTTGTAATAACGCATCATCCTTTGCTGACACTGGGCCACTTTCTGCGATGCCCCTGCCCTCTTTTCCTCAAGCAAGTCTAGGTTTAAGCAGATCTGCTCGTCATTTTGCTCCTCGTTGAAATATTCCGTTCGATGTGTCCCCACTCCAATTTCTGCTGGGACTACCGCCTCATGACCAAATGCTAAGGCGAACGGAGTTTCCCCTGTGGCGGTCTTGTGAGTTGTCCGATAAGCCCATAACACTCCTGGTAACTCGTCAACCCAGGCCCCCTTCTTCTCTCCCAGTCTAGTTTTCAGGAGCTTCTTTATCACTTTGTTGGCTGCTTCCACTTGTCCGTTTGCCTGGGGGTGTGCGGGGGTGCAGAATTTCAGGTCCACCCCCAAATTTCGGTAAAATTCCCTGAAGTTGCCGTTGTCAAACTGTCTCCCATTGTCTGTAACGATGGCATAGGGGATCCCGTATCTGCAGATGATATTTCTCCAAATAAAATATGTTGTCTTCTTCTCCGTGATTTGGCTGAGGACTCCCACTTCCACCCACTTGGTGAAATAGTCTATCGCCACAATTGCATGTGTCGCCGCTCCTCGGCCCTTAGGTAACGGTCCGATTAAGTCGATTCCCCATTGAGCGAAAGGCCACGGGGATGTCATGGTGGTCAGCTTCTCTGGGGGTTGTGCGGGAACCTCGGAGAAGTTTTGGCAGGTTTTACAGTTTTTTGCCATCCTTTTCGCATCCTGATGCATGGTTGGCCAGAAGTATCCTTGTCGGAGTGCCTTGAAGGCTAAAGTTCTCGCTCCCGAGTGATTGCCGCAAATTCCTTCATGAATTTCCCTTAATACATAATCTGCCTCCTCATCATCCACACATCTCAACAGGGGCAAAGTGAATCCTCGGCGATAGAGTACTCCATCGAGTAATGTGTACCTCGCTGCTCGGCATTTTAGCTTTCTCGCTTGCCTTTTGTCCTCTGGTAAAACTCCATCGCGGATGTATGCAAGGATCGGGTCCATCCAGGATTCTTCAGTGCTTACTCTCATTACCTCTACTTCTTCTCCTATACTCGGCGAGGTCCTCACCTCTAGTGGAACTGATTTAGGTAATTTGGGATCTACAGTTGCGGCCATCCTAGCCAACATGTCAACTCGGTAATTTTCGTTCCGGGATATCTGCTTCACCTCTACTTCCTTGAATAGTTCGACCATCTGCCTCGCCTTCTTTACATAAAATCCCAATTTCTCTTCCCTTACTTGGAATTGATCGCTGAGCTGGTTGCATACTAGCTGGGAGTCTGCTCGGATTTCAACCCTTTCTGCTCGTAGCGTATGTGCAAGACCGAGACCAATAATGAAGGCCTCATATTCAGCTTGGTTGTTCGTAAGCTGGAATTCGAACTTTACAGCGTAGGATACCTCAACACCTTATGGGCTTCGTATTATAACTCCTGCCCCGGATCCCTGTTCACTACGTGAACCATCAACCATCACCAACCATATCCCCTTCGAATCCTCCTGTTCTGCTGGTTGTCCCTCCTGGACCCCTTCCCCTGGTTCAATGCGGTCCACCATAAAATCTACCAGGGCTTGGGCCTTGATTGCCCCTCGGGTCCTGTACGACAGGTCAAATTCGCTCAACTCCACCGACCATTTTACTAACCGACCTGACGCGTCCGGTTTTTGAAGTACTTGCCGAAGGGGTTGATCGGTCATCACAACAATCTGGTAGGCTTGAAAATATGGTCGGAGTTTGCGTGCCGCCGTTATCAGAGCTAGCGCCCATTTCTCCATTAGCGGATATCTGGTTTCTGCGTCCACTAGGGCCTTGCTTGCGTAATATACCGGGCGTTGCTTCCCTTCTTCTTCCCTGACTAAAACCGAGCTGGTAGCCCACTTAGAGATTGCTAAGTACAAAAACAGCTGGTCATCCTCTCTCGAAATTGATAGTAACGGGGCGCGGGCTAGATATTCCTTCAACTGTCCAAATGCCTCCTCGCATTCTGGTGTCCAGTCCATCTTCCTCCCTTTCTTTATGACTTGGAAGAAAGGGTGACACTTATCAGTGGCTCGCGAAATAAATCGGTTCAATGCTGCCAACCTCCCCGTAAGGCTCTGCACCTCCTTTACTGTTCGTGGGGACCTCATTTCTATCACTGCTCGTATCTTTTCCGGGTTGGCCTCAACCCCTCGATGGCTCACCAGGAATCCCAGAAATTTGCCCGAGCTGACCCCAAATGCACATTTCTCCGGGTTTAGCTTCATCTCGTACTTCCTCAGTAATTCAAAGGTTTCCTCAAGATGCTTCACGTGATCCCTTGGTTCTTTGGACTTTGTGATCATATCGTCCACATATACCTCCATTGTATGTCCGATCAATGGCTTGAAGATCTTGTTCACCAACCTTTGATAGGTAGCTCCTGCATTTTTCAGGCCGAAAGGCATCACCCTGTAGCAAAACAAACCCATGTTAGTTATAAAGGTCGTGCTTTCCTCATCCTGCTCGTTCATGGGTATCTGGTTGTATCCGGAGAAGGCATCCATGAAACTGAGCAGACTATGACCCGCGGTTGAGTCCACCAACTGATCTATTTTTAGTAGGGGGAAGCTGTCTTTCGGGCATGCCTTGTTGAGGTCCGTGAAGTCTACACACATTCTCCACTTCCCATTGGCGTTCTTTACCAGTACTACATTGGAAATCCACTCCGGGTACTTGGCTTCCCTTATAAATCCCGCTTTCAGCAGTTTTTCTACTTCCGCATTTATGGCCTCGTACCGTTCCTGGTTGAAGCACCTCCTTTTCTGCCTCACCGGCCTTGCCCCTTTTCTGACTGCCAGCTTATGACAAGCTACCCCTCGATCAATACCTGGCATATCCTTATGAGACCAGGCAAATATGTCCGCATGGGACTGTAGACACTTCACCAGCTCGCCTTTTATTTCTTCACCCAATTCCGATCCGACTTTAACCACTCTGCTCGGGTCACTCCTGCTAACAATAACTTCCTCCAGCTTTTCAACAGGTTCCTGGCGACCGTTTTTTGACTCCCCCCAGTTATCTAGAGAGGTGACCTGCAACGTTTCCTTGGCCGCTGTAGCATAGCAGCTCCTGGCCATCCTCTGGTCGCCCTTTACTACACCCACAACTCCATTTACTCTGTACTTCAGCGCTAGATAATGCGTGGACATTACACATTGGCTTATCCTCATGAACGGTCTCCCCAATATCATCTGGTAAGGGCTTCTTTCCTCTACCACGACGAAGTCCAGCATCATCGTTCGTTCAAACGGCTTTGTCCCCACAGTAATCGGGAGTTCAATGATCCCCAAGGGAGTTAACCGTCCCCCTCCAAATCCTTTCAAGGAAGTATTTGTCCGCTCCAGCTTCAAATCTGAAATCCCCATATCATCTAGGGCCGACTTAAACAGGATGTCTACTGAGCTGCCCGAGTCTACCAGTATTCGCTGCAATTCTGTACCGGCCATCTTTGCCTTAATCACCAAGGCATCCTCATGAGGATACAAAATACCCTCTTCGTCATCTTCCGTCCACATAATAGGAACTTGCCGCACTTTTGCTCTTTTGGCTGCCGGTAAATTCAGAAGCACCTCTTTGCCAGTCATGGCCTATCTCCCATAGTTCTTCCGTGCTCTGTTTGAATCCCCGGCCAATGTTGGCCCTCCTGCTATCACACGGATGGTCGGCTGTTCTCGTTCTAGACTCCTCTCAACTCCTTCATCCCGCATGTACTCTGACTCAATGACAGGGGACACTCCGTCTACATACTCATCCAAGTATCGGTTCCTTACTAAATCTTCCACCTGAATCTTCAGGTCACGACATTGGCTGATTGTGTGACCGTGAGTGTCGTGGAATTTGCAGAATCTGTTCTTATCCCGTCGATGAGCCGGTTTTGTTATTGGGGCTGGAGGGTATAGCAGGCCTCTTCCCTCGATCCTCTCATATAGTTCCTCCATGGAGATCTTTAATGGAGTGTATTGTCTATAGGCCGAGCTCTGATCTATTAGCTGAACTGATCGGCTATCATGAATGTCACCTCGGGCTGTCCCAATTGCTAATTGATCTAGTCGACTAGCCCTGGAATCGGTTGCATGTAATGTTCTGGGAGTGTTGTGATAGGGGTGGGCAGCCATCTGCCGGAATTCTCGCTGCCGCTCTGGGATTGGGGGGCGTGGAGGTTGAGCCCGGCTGTGTTGGAACTGTTGTGCTCTCGGAGTTATGGGGTAAGGGTGGGACCGAGCTGATGTTCCGCCCATCCCTGAAGATTCTCCAGTTCGCTTTCCCAACCCGCTCCCTTTCGGGGCTCTCCGCTCCTTCCGCCTCAGCTCTTCTAGCTGTTCACTTTTTAGTCTTGCTGATTTCTCCTCTTCAATTTCAATATCTCGTCTCGCCTGCTCATACCCTGCTGAATAATTCTGCACCAGGGGGCTTCTCAGGTTATACCATAGCCGGCCTATCCTCACACCCTCCTTTAAACCCCTCAACGCCTGCGGGTGATTGAAAGCTCCCAAATCAAGTACGGCTCGGTGGTATCGTTTTACAAAATCCCGTAGGGACTCGTGCTCCTCCTGTTTCATCCCCATCAGTTCCATCATGTCGTCCTCTGGGGCTACTGCCCCTCGGAACTGCTCGGCCAACTCCTGACACATCTGCTCATACCCCTTTATACTTCCTCGGGGCAGCTTGCGGTACCATTCTCGAGCTCGTCCCTCTAGCGTCAACGGGAACGCCCTGCACCTCTGAGCTGGTGTCAGCCCCTGCACACCTGTCATGTCGTTGAAACGCTCAATGTGCACCAGTGGATCACTTCGCCCGGAGTATTTGAGGTCGGGGAAGCGGAAATCTCTTGGGATTATGGTACCCATGATCTCAGCTGATAGCGGAGATTCTTCATCTAGCATTATCCTCCAGCTCGGGGGTTTCCTCTTACCCTGTATCTCCTCTATCACTTGCGCTAGTCTGCGCACCTCTCCCTCCAATTCTACAGCACGGTCAGGATCACGTGCAGCTATCTGATCTCGCTCCTGCTCGTCATTTTGCAACCACTGTCTGAGCTCTCCTTCATCAGCGTTGACTCCTCGGCCATCAGCTCCCGGTACTTGCCTGGGGCGAGGTTGGTTCCTCCCTTCGTCTACTTGTTCTCCAGGAATCCAACCAGTGCTTCTGTGGGGATGAACCCCATAAGGTTGGTCCGCTGGCGGAGGGATCTCCTCGACTCTATGCCTCCGGATGTTGGGCTCTGCTCCCACATCATCTCTCCCCACGGGGATTTCGCGATCCCTTCTCCGCTCATCTCTTAGCTCATTCAATATGGTGGCGAGAGTCTCCATTTGCCTCTCCATCCGTTCCAATCGATCTTGCGTCACCCTCTCTCGGGCTTCATTTACAATTTCCCGAAGGGTGATTGTTTCCCCCGATTCGTTATCCTCCCTCAAAGCGTCCTTCCTTGACAAATCCATGTCTACTTGTTCTCTGTCTCTCCGGTAAGTGCTAATTCGGTGGAGCTTTTTATCCAGATCCCCACAGACGGCGCCAAAATGTTGATGCTGAAATCTGCTCGCCCTTTGACCGACCAGATTCTTTCACCAACGTTTGTGTTATCTGTTGTTGCTCGTTCACTGGAACTGGAATCGTCCCCCTTCCTCTCAATAGACCTGCGCTCACTAAAAACGGATCAGAGACGCCGGTGGTTTTGCCGGCGTAAACCCTCCGATGCCTAAGTTAGCTCAAGGTGTTTACGGGAAAACAATGTGATTTGGGTTCAAGAAGTTTATCTGAAATTCGTAGGACAATGGTCTGGTTGCAATTTGGCAGCGTTTTCCCTCTCTCAGTTTTTCTGTCCTTTTCTCCGTTGAGTTCCTTTTCTTTTATAGCCGCTGTCCCCACCTTTCCGTTTGCCCTTCATCCCCCCCTTTTTCGGGTAGTGGCAGCCCCTCACGGGACTCTAACCGTTGCATTGTCGCAAACGTGGGGACTTACATGTCCTTCAACGGTTCTGGGAAAAGCGTAACGGTCGCAATTCTGTGTTCTGTGAAAAGCATAACGGCCGCGATTCTGTGTTCTGGGAAAAGCGTAACGGCCGCGATTCTGTGTTCTGGGAACAGTGTAACGGCCGCGGTTCTGTGGGATCGTGTTCCCGCTTTCTGGGGGACAGGTATCGGCTTGGTGTATACCTCTGGTCGATACATTCCCCTAGCAGGGGTTCCCCTCTGGTCGGTTTATGCTTGTCCCTGTGTTCGGCTCGTACCATAGGCTGAGGTGATCCACGCCGGGGTGGAAATAATAGCATGACCGACCTGGTGCTTGTATTTACTTAACACCCCATACTCTCCATAGAAACAAATAGTTCCTTCGCATGATTAACTCTACCTGTCAAGCAAAACCCGTCCAGTAATGTGTTATAGGTAAAAGCATCTGGACGCACACCGTGCTGAATCATCAAGTCCAACAAACTACTTGCTTCATCCATCTTCCCATTCTTGCAGAGCTCATCCATGATCACATTGAAAGTCACAACATTAGGCTGTACCCCTTGATCCATCATCTCAATAAACAAACGCTTCGCCTCGTTCCAATCGTTAGCATAACAGAAACCACGAATCACAGAGGTATAAGTAACCACGTTAGGTTTAACATTCTTATCCTTCATCTTCAGAAACAGTTCCTTGGCCTTATCCACAAAACCTTGCTTACAAAGACCATCTATAATAGTATTGTATGTAATAGCGTCTGGCTTACAAACTACACCAAATTACCCATTTCCATTAGTCATCTCTTCAAATAAATTTAGAGCAACAATTGTATGGCCAGTTCGACACAATCCATTAATCAAAGTATTGTATGTAAAAACATTAGGCTCACAACCAAACACTCTAAGTTTTGTAAACAATGCGGCGGCCTCCGTGATTCTACTCTCCGCACACAAACCTTTAATCAAAGAAGTAAAGGTAACAACATCTGGAGTAAAACAAGACCTGAGGATTCTCCCAAGAACAACAAAACCATGAGAAACTCTACCCATTTTGCAAAAGCAGTTAATCAAAATACTGTGAGTATAAAGATCTGGAAACAACCCAGTTGAATTGAGTCTCTTGAAGAGTGAAAGGACAGTATCATAATGTTTATTCTTAGCAAGACAACCAAGCATAATATTGAAGGAAGAAACCGGAGGCGGAGAAGGGTGCATACGGAGCATGTAATCAAAGATACACAAGGCTTCATTAGGAGTAATGGTAGTAATATCACCTTCACCTGATGATTTGAGCCTTTCTCTGAGGAAATTTTCGAGTGAGGCTCAGTCTTTGACTGTCAGTAGTAGCGACTCCTTCAGTTTAGTTTTTGTAGTCGGATATGAGGGTTCATTTTTCGAAATTGAAGATGTGGGTTTTCTCGTGTGAGGAAATGACGATGAGAAATTACATGTAAGAGCTGATACTGAAATTGAAGTAAAATAAAATGAACGATGTGAGGATACAACAGCCAGTTTTTGATTATTTGGGGTTGAAGAAGAACGGAATTACCAAAATAGAAGAGTAACCTGCTCTTTTATTTCCATTCCGATTTTGAACAGGTAGGTTACAATTTACATCATACCATTATACATCATACCATTAATCGTATTGTACTGTTAATTTTACAATCAAACAAATCAAACAAATTAAACAAATTTAATCAAACAAGTAGGGTACTTAAGATAGACAATCAAACAAATTATAAATTTTGTAATTCTTTTTAACGTAGAATGCAATTAGGATGGATGGTTGATAATTTGCTGCATCATAAGAAAAAATTTCTTGTTTTCGTAAAGGACTCACTCACTAAAAAATTAATAATTGGTATCGATTTAGATATCATTTTAAATTTTTGTAATGTAGAAAGAAGATCTAATATAGTATTTTTCATATCACAAATTCATATGACGTATCCTAGAGATTTTTTGTAAATTTGTTCCCAATATTGCTTATTTATTCTTAAAATGAATCTCCACTTACACCTTATTTCCAACTTTTTGTAATGCGTAAAAAGAGTTAATGTTATATTCTCAAATAACTATCTTTTAACTCATAAACATTTAGTTTTATTTATATTAACAACAACTTAATATATATGAGATTCTACTTAATTAAGAGAAACTTAAATTGATAGGACTATTAAGAGAAAACTAGAAATGAGGTGCTTTTGGATAAATAGAACAAGTGAAAAATTTTCATCAAACCATTTGACATGTTATTTGAAAGCTTGCCTCACTAGAAAAATTTTAGGTGAAATTTTTCTTTTTGAGAGTAGCAGAAAGCTTACTTTGAACGGTTGAAGATTTATGAAAGGAAAAGGTGCTTCAAGATCCTAGATGTTAACTTTGCTATAATAATGTGGAGGGCATATCTCATGCTCTGATGAAAAATTTGGTCAAATTCCTAATTGGCAGCAGATTTGAAAAGGAAATTAAGCATATAAGATATTATTAGTTTCCTACACACCTTGCCTCAATAGCAGTAAAATTTGAATGGTGAGTCAGTAGCAACTATATGTGCTTTGGGTGATACTAGGAATGCAAGGAACAAAATGTTGATTGGAAGGCAATAAAGAAGATCCCATCAGATTGATAGCAAGAGCTGAGTAATCACTTTGAGAGTCTTTTAGAGGAGTCAAGCAATTAGAGGAAGCTTATGCTACAAGGAAGGAAACTGACAAACAGAAACAGTGGTGTCCTCCTTCTAATTATGGCTAGTTAAAAGCCAATGTGGATATTGCTTCTGATGTAGAGAAGGCATTAGTAGGTTGGGAAGTTATTGTTAGAGATGTTCAAAGTGATAGTTAGTTCAACTGGGAAGGTTTATTAGTTTCTAAGCTTTTCACTAGATGAAAAGTTTGATCACAATCTTATCCATCTTCTCGTAACTAAAGTCTTTGAGAGGCTTTGACATAATTGGACAATCAACGTTGTTTCTGCAGTCTAGTGCACAACAATAACATGGAATGGAAGCTTAAGCATTGTTGTTGGTTGTGTTTCCTCTTAAAGATCCTAGCTCTTTGCTGTATTGAGATCCATGCTCCCCTATGGGCCCACCCACATATGCATCTACAAATTAATGATAATAATAACGCTTATTTAACAATAGTTATATTCACACAAAACTTAGTGCAAAAAGGGTCTTTCTACTAAATTTGCTAATTTTTTTAAGAAATTGTAAAACGTTTAATTAATTTAAGTAACTTATACTTCTAAACTTCTCATATTAATCCCTTAAATACTTGAATTTGAATTCTAGTAATTCAGATTCCTTTATGTATTACTCTATGTTTATTTTTAAGATAATCCAATACTTTTACCAACTTACATTTACTATATTGCGAATGACAGAATGTAAATGCTGCTAGAAATACTTTTAATTACAGTTTCTTTTATATTAATAATTTTGAATTGGTGCTTCCTAATCATATATTATACCCTACATTAAATGATATTTCTATTATTCTATTAGCAAGGATTCTTAATTTAGTATTACAATCTATATGACTTTCTGTTACTGCTAATCTTCCTAAATTATCGACTTGTTTTATATACTCACTAAATTTTTAATCGAACAATTTTGTAAAGTAATGCAAGTGTAATTATCTAAAGGCATGCAAGGTAATTTTGATTTTAAAAAAATCTTATAAACAACTATTCTTTACTACATACTCCCCAATTCTCTTATAAACTTCTGTCAAATTGATTGGATAACAAATTAATTTCTCACAAATACTAACTGAAATCAGTACCGTTTTTGAAAATTTCTAAAAATTTTTTCTCAAAATTTGGAGTATTAAATCAAACTTTTCAATTAAAACCAAAGTTTTTTTTTTAAAGAACTTCTTCCTCTTAAGGACATGGAAATCCCAACACAAAGCCTCTCTTCTTCCCTAGAACGTCTATCCTTCGGCTAGAATGATAAGTTAGGAGTAAAACTGGGTACTTAGAGGTCTTTATTCAAGGCTTTAGTTTTTTTGTAGAAACTTAAGTCTTTCTTTAGAGTTTGATTTAATTTTTCACAGATAGAAAACATTCATCATAGCAAATAAGAAGAAACTTCATTCGTAATGAAAGATTTGCAATATAAAACTTTTTCGCTTTTAAACACATAGAAGCTTACAAAATATTAGGTTCCTCTGTTAAAGAAGAACTAAGTAACTTAGCTACAATACATGTTGAATAAATTACTTACTTGAATTATCTTCTACAAATACAAAAAGGATATTGAGTTGATTTTTCATTGCTTCTTTGATCGATAATCAGCAAAAGAGGTGACTTTTTTTTTTTTTTGTAGAGTTCTTCCTAGCTACTTATCCTTATCTTCTACTGCTTCCTTATCTTCTACTTACTACCAGTGTGGACTAAAATGCTTCACATAACTAAATGGAGTGTCGTTAGAATTATCACTATAGGTTTTCCATTTTTAAAGTTATGCTTCAAAACAAGTATTAAATAAAGGTTGTTGTTTTCCCTTTTTAAAGTTATGCTTCAAAACAAGTATTAAGTAAAGGTTGCCAATTGGAGAGTGGATTGTTGAGTCATGCTTTTAGCATGTTATTAAGGTTCTAGGCCTCGACAACATTTAAATTATTCTAGCAATCTCTGCAATCATCTTTTTTTTTTTCGCTTGATTGGTCTTTCAAAAGAGCTCTGTAAGCCTTGATATTATTCTTATATTATTAATGGTAGAAATCTACAAGCTGATCATTTGTGGTCCTGGACAAAAAAAAGGAACTTTAGCATATTCTAAAGAGAATTTATTTTTTTGATTAAAGTCTTCAATAATTAATTTTGGACGATCGATGATTTATCTAATGTTTCATCATCTAATGTCAATTTTTCTTGCTATTATTCTACTTCTCCAATGTCTAATCTACTTGATTTAAGAATTATTATTGAAATCCAAGGAATGCTAGAGCCTTGCAAGTTGTCAAATTCTCTTATGGTCTTAAATCCCTTAAGAAAAATGGAATGTTATGCTTGAAATTCATAGCATGCTTCTTCCTTGAATGGCCATTCTGGTGTTTTGACTGGATATATGCTAGCATGAGCTATTTTCCCATTGCAATTAGATTAAGCATAGTTGGTGTTAACCTTCTCCCAAATGCATCTGTCTAGTCTAGGTCTCGAGCAATAACTTGATTAAGAAAATCAAAATCGAATAATAACTTTAGAGTTAATATTAGTAGTTTATCTCTGAATTTTAGTTCCATTGGTGAATATAATCCTAGATCAATGTTGGCTCTTACAATACTGTAGGTGAGATGACACTTATAGTCTGCATATTCTAGTGGAATTTCTTGGCAGAATAGGCCAATTCTTGGGCAAACTTTTTAAATATTGCCACAATAGGTCTCCTATAAGATAAGAAAATCTAGGTGTTTGGTGGGCAAACCATGGGGTTTCGTAGCTATGTTTGACATAATCTTGGAGGAAACTCTAAATGAACTCTATTTTTTCATTTTGCACTTTGGCTAGATGCTTTTTAATGATTAGTCAGCCATAATGGGATAGTTTGAAGGTTCAGTATGTGCAAAGGAAAAAGGTTCTACTCTCTCTCATTTCTAGCTCGCTTTAGTTAAGTGTTTTGCATTCATTGTCTGCTTTAACCAGTGGGGTTAAAGGTTTTGCCTTTACCTGCCAATGGGGCTAATAAATTCTTGAACTTATCTTTTAAAGAATCTGTTTTTTTTCATACAAATCTTTCATAGTGATCATAAAAAGATAAAGTGTTAATAGAAGATAAAATGACTCCATTGCCTTGTATATTTTAACATATGGTGATGGGTGCTCATATAAAGATGGTACACTGCTATCTATGTCTTTTGCTAATGGGCTTATGAAAAAGCTCAGGGCAATTTGTTGTTTACAGCATCAAGGGCTCATTTAAAATCATAAAATCATTGACAATGAGGCTTTTAAAAATTTGTGATTAGTTGAAGAACTTCAAGCCAAGTATGGTAGATACCTGGTGTAAATCCTTTAAAAACCATGTAAAAACTAAAATTTTTACTTAAAGGCTTACTTTGGATTTTTTGTAAAATAAAATGTCAATGTATTTAAAGCTGTTAAGATCTTTCTATTATCATCCTTTGCATTCCAAATGTTGTCTAGAAGGTATTGTTGTGATTCATCTATCTGACTACCAAATAAAGGCTTGAAAGATAAATTAGTTCCCTTCGGGAATATTGGCATACTAATTTGTCCAAAGTTTATTCTCTTATTGTCCATCTGCAAAATCACAAAGTATGTTAGAATAAATTTCTCTTTTTTAGTAATCAGTTAATCTATTATCTACTCCTTTGATTTGTTCAAATTCTACTTTATATCTATTCCTTGTTATAGTATTAACAAAATTTAACCATCTTGTACTACTTAACTTTTTCTCATTAGTTTTATTATAAAATCCAACTATTGCTTCATAATCCTTCCTTATTGTGAAAGGCGGATTGAGAAATAATCTAAAATTATTTAAAGCATTTATAACTCCTAAAATTTCATAATCTAAGCTGGTTAAGCTATTTTTAGAATTTTTTAGAGATCTTATAAGTATCTACAAATTTTCTTAGTACTCATACTATCATATTTACTTGGTTTGGAGAGTTATATTGCTCCCCATCCGTGTCACTAGCATATGTTTCTACAACTTTATACTCATTTCTAATGGTAAAGCTAATTATGGTAATTCTTTACAAACTCTAACTAATTCTATATTCGAAGAATTAAAGAATTTTTTTACCTCTAGGTTTGGTTTTTACTGTACAAAGGTCCTAGTTAGCTTATTAATGTCTTTTATGTACATCCTAGTATAATTTAATATTCCTAAAAAGGCTTATAATTTTTTGTATCTTCTATTTTATCTAGAAAATCTAATATATTCTTTAGTATGTGTTCTCATAATTTTATCTTTTTTTTTCCTATTTTCATTCCTAAAAATTTTATGTATTATTTACAAAGTTCTATTTTCTTTTTACTAATTATAAATCCGTTATTGACAAACCCATTAAAAACCATAAGTAAATGATTACCATAATCTTCTAAATTCTTGCGAAACACTAGTATGTCATCTATTTACTATATTTTTTAAATATTAGATCCATCTTATGTTGAAAAATAAAAGGGGCATTTTTTAATCCAACTGGCATGAGTATCCATTCAAAATATCCTTTAAGGCAGTTGAAAGCAGTCCATAGAATAGAATCATCATCTATTTTAATTTGCCAAAATTTTGATTTATAGTTAAATTTACTAAATATATTTGCATTTTGGATGCAATTAATTAACTAATCTTTACAGAGATTTTGTATTGATCTTCATATGTATTATCATTCAAACAATTATAGTTTATAACTATTTGTGCTTTTCATCTTTCAATTTCTGTATGATTTCTAACCATGAATGTTGAACTTCTATGCCTACTATTACTATGTCTAATTACTCCTTGTTAACATATATGTTTCCATAATATTGATTTTGATAATAACAAACAAGATTAAGAATGATTAATCTTTTAAGCTCAAATTATATTTTATATATTTTAAATAAATCATTATTTTCACATTATAAATGTTTTATATTTAATGGAAAAATGATTTTATGAAAAATGATTGTTTAAATACATGAAATGTTTGTCATCATCAAAAAGGGAGAGATTGTTAACATATATGTTTCCATAATATTGATTTTAATGATAACAAACAAGATTAAGAATGATTAATCTTTTAAGCCCAAATTATTTAATATTCTTTTTAAATAAATCATTATTTTTACATTATAAAGGTTTTATATTTAATGGAAAATTGATTTTATGAAATAGATTTTTTTTATTCTTTTTAAATAAATCATTATTTTCACATTATAAATGTTTCATATTTAATGGAAAAATGATTTTATGAAATTGGTTGTTTTTCAAAGTTTATGGTTTAATTGAAAGAATTTTGAAAACTTTGAAATAAACAAGTATTGCTTGAAATTTTGGTAAAGGACTTATTTGAAAAGTGTCATAACATTTTTGGCTATATCATAATTTCATAAAGTTTTGGGATTAACAAAGCATTATTTAGAAATTTTGAAATTGGACCTATTTGTAAAGTTTCATAACTTTTTAGGCCGTAATATAGTTTTGTAAAGTTTTGAGGTCAAACTATAATTTTAAAAAATAATGCATTGTGCAGGTTACTGTAGCATCCGGCTTACCGGATATAAAAATTGGAAAACCTGATATTGGGCAGAATGTATCCAGAACGTAAACGACTAACCGGATTTCATAACCGGCAAGCCGGATAGGCAAAATTCAAAATTTTGCCTTAACAGTAACATAAATCCGGCTTACCGGATTCTATAAACGGCAAACCGGATACGCCCAGAATGTGCATAACGGCTAGTTTTTTAGTTCAAACTATATAAACTCAAAACCAATTCATTTTTGGGAGATCCAAGCAAGCAAGAACAAGTGCACATAACATATATTGAGCTTCAACTTCGTGAATCATCATTCATTGAATCATCTTTGTTCTTCAATTTGTATATCCACTCTTAAAGAGAGATTCATTGTTGTATTTTTTATTTCTCATCAAATTGTGAGAGTACAAGTGTGAGAAACACTTGGGGTGAAGAGATTGGAGATATAATATCTTGTTGTAAAGGTTCATTGACACCTTGAAGTCAATTGTAAACGTTTGAAGCCTTGGAAAGGATTGGATAGTGAAATCCTCAAGCCCGGTGTGCTTGGAGGCGTGAACGTAGGCGGGGATTGCCGAACCACATAAAAATCCTTGAGTTTGCTTTCTCTTCCCTTATTTATTATTGTGCTTTTATTGAATTTATTATTTTCGAATTTATTAAGGTATTAGATTAAATTATTGTGTGGTTTGCCTATGATAATTTTTAAAATCCCAATTCACCCCCCTCTTGGGTTGCCTAGTTAGTATTTCACTCCTAACTTTAATAATTCTACTATTTGAATGCTAAATTCTTCTATGTCTTGTAGACTATAGTCTCCTTTAGCTGTTTTAATAGTAAAATCTACATTTTTATGTTTAAATGAGCTTTAAATTTGCTTTTATCTCAATATTTGATTGGGACTTTTTCTAAAACTTGTGTAGTTTTTGCTAATCTAATTAAATTTAGGCCTTTTAGTTTTTACATCTATATTTTTTTAATGCAAAATAAGATCACAAAAATTTTCTAGATCTAAATAGAGATGGCCACTGAGTCGTGCCGTGCCGGCCCAGACCCATTAAAGGAAGCCCACTCGTGCTCGTGCTCGTATCATGTTGTGCCCACTATGCGTTTCGTGTTGTGTCATGTCGTACCTAACTTTTTTTGCTTCGACCTCGCCCAGCACATGTGCTGTGCCCACTCGTGTCGTGCCGTGCATAGGAAAAAAACCCACTAAGTTTTTTTTTTTTTTTTAAGAGCAAATGCTAAGTTGTTGTCTTATTTTTTTCAAGCATATATACTTTTTTGAATTTATGTGCCTTTATTCAAATTTAATAGAATAAAAAATTCAAAACTCAAGTTCATATTCAATAATAATAAATTAATAATAATAAGAGAATATAATAGTAGTTACTAAGTTTAACTCTATGGTATTAGAATTCTTTTTTAGTACTTAACAACAACAATAATAATAATAATTTTTTTAAGGGTTAACTCAATTGTTAATTTGGAATTACATAAAGTCATATATAATAGGTTATAATAATATTAATACATATTTATAAAATCATGATATTTCTAATTTTATTTATTAAAATCATGATATCAATTATTTATTTAATAAATTATAAACATAAATCAATTATAATTTTTTTGAAACTAAGAATTAAATAAATTTAAAAAACTTGAGCTAATAAAATATATTAAAAGATTCAATTTCAAGTTATTTATAAAATCATAAAATTTTAAGTTTACTTTCATTAAAAAATGAAACATGCTTATTACGTACTTTTTTGCGTGTTGTATTTTGGCTCATCTCTAATCATGTCGTGCTTTTAAGACCCACGTGCCTAAAATTCTAAACTAGGCTCAACTCACGTGCTTGCCGTGTCGTGCCGCATGCCCTACCGAAACGTGCTCGTGCCGTGCCTCGTGTCGTATGGCCCATTGGCCACCTCTGGATCTAAATCACAAAAATCTAATTCTCTATTAATGTATAGTTCTTTAGGAAACTATCTATAACTTCTTTATTACTTTCTATTATTGATCATGCCGAAAATCAAAATGACTACTTGTTCCTATTTCTAAATCATGTGAAAAATCAAAATAAAAAATAACTTTTATTGGTCCCATCACGCTATGCACACAACTTTGATTGAACATGCTGATATTGGGAAAAATGAGAAAAACAAAAATCAGTTGGGGTAACAACTATTCTTTTAAAGAATAAAACATAATTAGTATTGATTAACATTTTGGCTTCACAAGTACGTATAAAATTTAATCCTAAGATTTGATTGATTCGATAGCCTATGCTTGAGGTAAAGGATAATATTCATCAAAAGCATTTTCTACTGTGTAGAAACTTATTTGTAAATCTCTGATACGTTTATCATACTTTAATCCAGTTCCATCTATTTGCTTTGCAAATATTGGTTGAGGCAATATTTGCAAACAATCTGTTGCGACTAAATTAATATCTATATAAGACTTGCTATTCCCTAGATCTATCATGACAAATAATTCTATGGTATTATCATTTCTAAATTTAATCTTACTAATATACCAAGTAAGGTGATTTGAGGTACTAATAGGTTGTTGATCATCAAATGTCTTAAAATGTTGATTTAAAAATTCGTCCAAATATTCAATAATTTGTTTATCCTTCTGTCTATTTTGGTTTTGTCCTAACTTAATAATATGTTGTGTAATTTCAAATTCTTGTTTTTCTAGCTGGAATTTTAACCTTTCTATTTCTAAGTTTTGAGATTCTACGGTTTGCTTAGACTTTTTTATTTCAACTAGCTGGTTTTTATAAGTCTTAATTAAATTTTTTTTACAAACTTCTATCTTATAATACTTACACTTATATCTAAGTGCTATGCTAGGAAAAAGTTCACATGTATTACATCTAATATTATTGGATCCTTGTCTATGTACAAATTCATGCTGACATTCTGCTTTTTCATTTAATTGTTCTAGGTCTAATCATTCTTCATCATCTAAATCGGTAGATTCTTAAGTATCAGATTCTATTTAAATCTTCTAAATATTCTAATTTTATAAAGTTTCATAATTGTTAATTGTATTGTAGACTTCACTGTCATCACTACTTATACTGTAAAAGATCGACACATTCTTTAAAACAATCATTTTTTTTTTTGTTAGGATAAGCATTTGCAAGATGTTTTGGATCTCTACAAATGAAACAAGTATATATCTATTGCCCTTTTTCCCTTTCTAATATGTTTGGCTTTTCCTAAGGATTTTTCTTTTATTATTGTATTTATAGGTTTTAAAATATTTTTTATACTTTTTCTTTCTGTATTTCTGGTCTTTATACTATATAAAGTATAAATAACTTTTCTACAAAAATCATAAGGTTGATTTTTTAGCGTTTTCTGAATATTAGCTTGTACACATTTTTCTCTAACTATATTATAGGGTAAATATTATTCTTAGTCATATTCCTAAACCTTTCTTCAACTTCTTATTCTTCCATTCATTTTCTATTACTCTTCCTAAAATTTCCTATAATGTTCTAAAATATTTGTCACATATTTCTTCATCAAATGATTTACTAGTTTTGATGGTAATTAATGCAAAATTATTGTTAAATTCTCTAAGATATTTCCAACTTTAAAATTGTAGTTGGTCAAGGTCTGCTAAGGCTACATTTTGTAAAAAGGTATTGCCTCTAGCTGGATCTAATTCTATACATATTTCCCTAATAAGACTTGTAAAATTATATGGATTATTCCCTAATTCTTTGGTTTCTGAAACCTTTTCAGCAAAATCTCTTTTAAAAGTATTGTATCAATTTCTTACTATTTCTCCTAATAATGTTTATAAAAATTCCCCCATATCATCACTATGAGTTTGGTTTTGCCAAGCTTTGATTGCATTTGCTTCACATCTATTTATGACTTCTGGCCATAGTTATGGATCCCAAGCTGCTAAATTTAGTATGCTACTAGATTTACTTGCTGTTGGCAATGTCCTAATCTCATCTACATGTTATCTTTTATCATAAGTTTTATAATCTTAATCCTCTTCACTATAATTTCCCATGTTAATAGGGTATCTTCTTCCGAAGTTA
Source organism: Citrus x clementina (assembly GCF_000493195.1). Lineage (NCBI taxonomy): Eukaryota > Viridiplantae > Streptophyta > Magnoliopsida > Sapindales > Rutaceae > Citrus > Citrus x clementina. The sequence continues at coordinate 5,981,494 of NW_006262022.1, forward strand.
TATGTTGTATCTCTTGGTGTTGATTGACTAAAATTTACTCTACTACGTTTAGGGGATTAGTAACGTTACTACTGGCTTCTTCAATTATCTCATCCATTTTGATGGACTTCTGTGTTTTAAATATCATACCGACTTATAATTTTCCTTATATTATATCATCTATATATTGGGTATTGTATTCTCTTTTTAAAACTTCTACTGCTTGATAATGACTCATTTCTAACATCAATTCATTATATCTAAAATCAAGAATTGTATTTATTTCTTTCCATGTAAATTCTTCTTCTATAGCTATTAAAGTACTTTCTAATTCACCATCTTGACTTCTGGTTGTGCCTGCTTGGTAATTATAATTTTCAAATATTAAATATTGAACCATCACTATTACAGTAAATTACATTATCTCTGGTACTAAAATTAGTTTTTCTATAAAATTATCTAATTTCCAATATAGTCCTGCATTAGTTTCTTCTGAGAAAATTTTTGCTCTAATAGCTTTAAATCCTTTAGTTCCTAGAATATTTATTATCTGATTATTGTTTAATTTGTATTCAGTTGTGCTATTTTCACAAAGTCTTCCTATAAATCCTGTGCAAATTAATCAATTATCTTCATTTCTTTTCATATGGTAGCCTCTCGCTTTTATTCATATTCTTAAATCCTTATAAAAATTATTAGCTTTTACTAAATAGTCTAAGGTAAAATAATACTATTCTTACCCTTACTATTCACGTTTAGTTCTATACTTCCTAAAAGTTATTGTTCTATATTTGTCAATCGATTATCATAAAGATAAATTAAGGCTTTTGCACTTAAATTCTCTCTATGTAATCTTTTTAGTTCGATTATAACTAATCCTAAATGGGTCTGTTTGGGTTCTTTATCTCTATTCTGATTATAGGAATGCTTATATGTTAAATCTAATTTTATCATTTGATTTTCATGCGTGTATGACACATATCTTTCACTATAATTTTGATATAGCAAAGATTTACTAAATAAAATTTCCCTTTTTATATATTATATTTGGATTGATTGAATATAATTTATTTTATCTAAGCCTTTCTATTTGTTTGTCTAAATCTGTAAGACTTTATATTTTAACTTCATGACCTTCTTTTTTCTTACTAAATATTCTTTTTACTTACCTTCTAATTTACTACTACTGACTATTTGCTTACATTTATCCATTAGTAATATCTATAGCTCTTAATTTGCTTAGGTTGAAGGCTTCCTATATCTGTACTAATTTTAATATTTTCGAATCTTCATATTAAATCTTCTAATTCTGAAGTTGGTATTACTTCTGAATTCTTGGTATTTTCCAATTGTTTTAATTTGAATCTTCCTTCTTCTATTCTTGATATTTTATCTAATTCTACTGTATTTTGATCTTTTATGAAATCTAATTTTTTTCTACGTTCTTGATGACTACTCTATTTTCTCTTAAACTATCTGAAGACTATCTTAAAATTTTTTTTTTTTAACCAATAACGAAAAAGTGCGGTTGATGGTACTTACAAGAGTTAACATGTTCACCCGACACCTACGTATTGCAAAGTCTAGGAAGTCATTTTAAAACTCCATTAATTTAATTATTTACGACATTAACTGGTTGGCCATGTTGTCCTGCACTTTTTGATGTTTATTTGACTTACCATTATTTCACTTTGTCAGGTCACAGATTTGTAATTAATAATTCAATAACCTGCTGGTGTTGCTGCTGCCTCGTGCTCGTGTCGCTGCGAATTGCAAAATTCCATGATACAGTGAAATCCACCAGTACCTCGGAGTGTTTTACGGCGTTAACTTTATTTATGTTAATATATGCTTAATTTTTCTGCAGTCACACCAATTTAACAGCTTTGCTCGAGTCTGGCTATTGGGATAAATTTTGAAGCCTTGTTAGCTAATTCCTTGCTTGAAATGGTATGACCATTGGTTTTAATTTCCATTAAATTCAGGTGAAACGGAGCAACGAAAGTTACCTATCTGATTTTCGGGGTCCTAAAGAAAGTGGGTTGAGGACTACCATTTGTGGCGCTGAAACCAGCAAGATTCAGCCACTGTCAGGAGATACCGCTGAAGCAACTTCAATCCCGATTTTGGATGAAGGGCATACTCCAAGGAACGAGAACACTGATGTGCTGCTGTCCCTTTGCAGAAGTACGGACACCTCGAAAGGTTGTGCTTTCAGGAAAAATCATGTCAATGAGCTGTTCAATATTTTAAACCTTGTTCGTCCTAAATTTCTGAAATCGGACACATCCCGGCCTGTTATTAAGCTTATAATGAATAGAGTACAAATGTCTGGCTATGGCAAATGCACAGGATACTTTTTACAAATTGGTAGGGCACTCTCTGCAAAGCGATGAGAATTTTCAAAGGAAAGTGCGGGAGATGACTAGCGAAGTCCTCCATTATTATAAAGGAGATTTCTTGGATGAGCTTCCTGGACTTGTAGATTTCACTGTCGTGCTGAATCTCGGTTCCAGACAAAAGAGTGAAATCCAGAAGTTAAAGAAGTGGTCTAGGAAGATTAAGATTGCTGCAGCTGGAAGTGCTACTTATCTGCATCCAAAATTGGCTACTTGTCTGCATCCCAAAATGAATTCCCTCTGAGAAAATTGTCCCAGCAGATGATAAGATGGACGAGTTGTTAGATAGATAGGATATAAAAGATGGGGTGAAGGCTAAATTCTTTCTGAATACGTTCAACTGAAGTGATGAGTGACAAGCTACATCTATTTGATAGAGGAATGTAAAGAGAAGACTAGAAGACTAGAAATGTTTTCGCTTATTCTTTGAAGCATTACATGATCCAAAACAAGAAGCACTGATTAAAAAACATGACAACTCACAGATTCTCATATTGGGTTGCTAATACCCTATCAATCAAAGCAAGTAACAAGTTGATTCAACTGCTAACTTAAATCCATGTCATGTGTGAGAGAGAATAAGAGATTTTGCAATTGACGTTCCCTCACAGCAGGTTGATTCCAGAAGCAAAAAAAGCCCTGGGCCCTTGCAGCATGGAGAATGAATCATTTCAAAGAAGAGACATTCACAGTAAGTTTACAACAATTTAAATAAAAGAGCTTACAATTTATATACGGTTTTTTTTTTAATTATACAAACTCGCAGCTGCAAACGGTAAATATGCGAAGAGCACAGTAAGGATAAAATATGCTGTAAATTCAAAGCACAAATGACAATCAAGTACCAATAAAGTGACAAGCTGCAACTAGTTCATTAGCAAGCTTCTAAAGTGATGGGTCATTAAGAGAGAAGAAGACAGAGGGTGTCTTTACAGTTTGTCGTGGCCATTCAATGAAAGCACTATAGTAAATAACAAGTTGAAAAACATGACACGTTTTTAATTTGGCATCAACAACCACGTACGGTCGGTGATCACACATGCTAGCTTATCCAGATCAGGATTTGTAATATGAGTGGTATTCCCCAGACCACAACAATCAGAATCCATAAACCAGAGAGAACATGCTGTCACCAGGCAACATGTCATTTTCTAACACGAATGAGATGCTACAGAACAGGTTTTTAGGCGGAAAATGAATCATTTCACAGAAGAGACATACACTGTAATTTTACAACAATTTAAGTAAAAAAGCTTAAAATTTATATAAGGTTTTTTAATTATACATCTAGCAGCTGCCAAAGGTAAATATGCGAAGAGTACAGCAAGGATGAAATATGCCATAAATTCAAAGCGCAAATGACAATCAAGCACCAATAAATTGACAAACTGCAACTAATTCCTCGGCTTCTAAAGTGAGGGGTCATTAAGAGAGACTAGACAGGGGGTGTTTTTACATTTTCTTGTGGCCATTCAATGGAAGCCCTATAGGAAATAACAAGTTGAAAAACACGTTACCATATTTAATTTGGCTTCAACAACCATGTACAGTTGGTGATCACATATGCTAGCTTGTCCAGATCAGGATTTGTAATATCAATGGGACTCTCCAGATCGCAGTAATCAGAACACATGAACATCATCAGAGAGAACATGCTGTCACCAGGCGAGATGTCATTTTGTAACACGAATGAGATGCTCCAGATCAGTTTTTCAGGCTGAAAACGCATGCTGCTGCTACTTGACATTTAACTCATCAACTTCCCCCGGTCGCTCGTGGACAGGAAATGACGGAAGTGAGTTCAGACTAATTTCATTCTTTACAAGTAAGTCCACAACCATTGAAACTATAGATGCATCTGGCATTACCTTTTTCTCCTTCATTTTGTGAAGAAGTTCAATAACTTTTGATGGCTCATTAATTCGGACAAAACCATGGATAAGCGTAACAAATATGATGACATCAGGCGCCACAGCATTTTCTTCCATCTCAAGAAATAAATCATGTGCCTTATCCATTTGGCCATCATTACAAAGCCCATGGATCATGATGCTATATGTTACAACATTTGCCGTTAGGACTCCACGAGGCAAACTACGAAACAGTTCCAATGCAATTTCGAGTCTGCCGGATTTACATAATCCATCAATGAGGCAGTTGTAGGCTTGAATATCAAGTTCACACTTGAAAATTCTCAAAGTACGAAATAGCTCAACTGCCTCTACAATATAACCATTCTTGCAGAGTGATAAGCCCAGAACTGAAATGGTTAAATAAACAACCCAGTAGAGAGCAGAATGTTGTTGGAAGTAGGAAAACTTGTATTTATCAACAGAAATAAACCAAAACACCCAAGCATTCGAGAGGCTTGGTATCTCTCCCAAAAATGAGCAAGCTCAATACAAAATAATTCTCTGGATTCTCTTCCCAAAAACCAGCTCCTCCCATATAACCTCCTCACTTCTACGCCAAAATAGAATAACAGAAAAACTCTAACAAATTATCAAAACCGAAAACCATCAACTTATTACTAACAGAAATGCATAACAAACTCCTCTCTCTATACTACTTAATGACACGTCAGCCACGATTGGTATTTCCAGAATTACCCTTGCGCCTTGCATATGTGAAACGCACTTGTGGCCTAACACAGAGCCCATCAATAAAGGTTCTATATGTACAGGTATCAGCTGCCACATCATTACCCTGCATCTCAACAAACAGTTTTAAAGCACGCTCAGCCTGGCGTATTTCAAAAAGGCCATGAAACAAGGTATTATATGTAACAACTGTTGGCTTTATTCCTTTAAAAGGCAATTCGTTATAAAGACTTAACGCTTCCTCTACTTCCTTATTCTTGCAGTACCCATTTATCAAAATATTGTAACTAAAATCATCATGTTTGCAACCCATACTCTCCATGGAAACAAATAGTTCCTTCACACGATTAATTTTACCCGTCAAGCAAAACCCATCCATTAAGGTATTATAGGTAAAAGCATTTGGACGCACATCACACTGAACCATCAGGTCCAACAGCCTACTTGCATTATCCATCTTTCCATTTTTACAAAGCTCATTCATGATCACATTGGAAGACACAACATTTGGCTGTACCCCTTGGTCCACCATCTCAATAAGCAAACCCTTTGCCTCATTCCAATCATTAGCATGACAAAAACCGTGAATCAAAGAGGTATAGGTAACCACATTAGGGTTAAGATTCTCATACTTCATCTGCAGAAACAGCTCCTTGGCCTTGTCCACAAAACCTTCCTTACAAAGACCATCGATAATAATACTGTAAGTAACAGTATTTGGCTTAAAAACAACCCCAATTTCCCCATTTCCATTAGTCATCTCTTTAAATAAATTTAAAGCAACGATTGTATGGCCAGTTCGACACAATCCATTAATTAAAGTATTGTATGTAATGACATTAGGCTCACAACCAAACGCTTTAAGTTTCGTAAACAATGCGGCGGCCTCCACGATTCTACTCTCCGCACACAAACCTTTAATCAAAGAAGTAAAGGTCACGACATTTGGAGCAAAACAAGACCGAAGGATCCTCCCAAAAATTACAAAACCAAGAGACACTTGACCCATTTTGCAAAAGCAGTTAATCAAGATACTATAAGTATAAAGATCTGGAAACAACCCAATTGAATTGAGCCTCTTGAAGAGTGAAAGGACAGTATCATAATGTTTATTCTTAGCAAGACAACCAAGCAAAATATTGAAGGAAGAGACAGGAGGCGGAGAAGGGTGCATATGGCGCATGTAATCAAAGATACACAAGGCTTCATTAGGAGTAATAAGATTAATGTCACCTTGACCTGATGATTTACACCTTTCTTTGAGGAATTTTTCGAGTGAGGCTCGGTCTTTGACTGTCAGTCGTAGCGACTCCTTCAGTTTAGCTGTTGTAGTCAGACACGAGGGTTCATTTTTTGAAAATGAAGTTGTGGGTTCTCTCGTGTGAGGGAACGAAGATGAGAAATTACATCTAAGAGCTGATATTGAAATTGAAGTAAAATAAAATGAACGATTTGAGGATGCGAAAGCCATCGGAGAGCTTCCGATTATTTGGGGTTGAAGAAGAAGAAAGTAATTGCCAAAATAGATGACAAATCTGCTCTTTTCTTTCCATTCCTATTTTAATTTTGCAGGCAGGAAATATTGCTTACCCTATGCTTACCCTATATTTTAATTTTGCAAGCAAGAGATATTTAATAATTAATTATTAAATTTTGTCGTTTCCATTTCAAATGTGAAATTTATTCAGTTGGCATACAAACCATAAATAAAGGTGCCAATTTTCTTACATTATCTGCCTTCTCAAATATATTAAATTCCTATAATTATTAAATAAGTGAGGTTCCATCACTCAATTAAAAATAATTTAATATGTAATATTTAAAATTAATTTTTTATGTAATTAAGTGCTAAAAGACTAATTTATCATTATAAAAATTATCATCATTGTCATATTTGTGTTTGTTTTTATTTTGTCGCTTTGTGAAAGTAATTTAATATTTTTAGTGGACAACTAATACAAATTACCAACTTAAATTAGAAAATCAAACAAATTAAAATTTTGCAATGCTTTTTAACATAAAATAAACTTAGGGTGGATATCTGATAATTTCCTCCATTGTAAAAAAAAAAGAAAAAGAAATTCTTGTTTTTATATAAGATCCACTCGCTATAAAATTAATAATTGGTATCAATTTAGATCTCATTTCTAATTTTTTTATTATGTAGAAAGATGATTTTGTACCACCCCAAATTTTATTGGGCCCCATGGATATTTTCCTTATTAAAATTAAAAACTTATGAATTGAACTAGTAAGTAGATAAGTGATTTAAAATTTACGAAACTTTTATTGCGCATTGATAAACATGTTTATTTATTATATGTTTCAGTTTTGAAATTTACTATGAAGTAAATTAATGATGAAAATTTAGTAAGCAGGGCTATTGCAATTTATAAAATCGTTATCTAGAATTGATGGATCTAAAATATGATATATTCTAAGCATGTTTTTGTAATTAAAATCAAAAATTTTTTCTTCTCAAAAAAAAAAATCAAGAATTTTTTATAAAAGTTCCTTTGCTTATATGTCCAAATGATGTTTTGCTAGTGATTGAATGAATGCAAGATTTTATTGTGAAATGAATTTGTAAACAATTACATATAAAAAATGGTTATTACGTAGGAAGATTAAGATTGCTGCAGCTAGGGCTGCCCTCTTTCCCCTTATTTATTTCTTATCTGTGCAGAGGCATTCTCGAACATGCTGCAAATGGCCGAAGAAAAAAGAGTCATCCATGGGCTAAAGTTTAGCAAAGATATTACCATATCTCACCTTCTGTTTGCCGACGACAGCCTTATCTTCACAAGAGCCTCAGAAAATGATTGTATGCACCTGAGAAGAATCTTTGAGTGTTATGCAGCTGCCTCAGGTCAGCTCTTCAACTACGACAAATCCTCCATGTTCTTTAGCGGCAACATAACCAATGGGGTCATTACGGCAATTAAGAACATCTTCCAACTGAATGTAGTTTCTAGACATGAAAAATATTTGGAGCTTCCATCCATGGTTGGGAGGAAAAAATCGGGATTCTTCAATAACATTAAGCTGAGAGTGTCTAGCAAGATTGCGGATTGGCAGCACAAGTACTTTTCGTGCGGAGGGAAGGAGATATTGATAAAGGCCGTAGCTCAGGCGGTTCCAGCACATGCTATGAGTGTATTCAAAATCCCCATGAGCATTTGCGTAGATATTCAGCGAGCAATTGCAAGGTTTTGGTGGAGCAGCAACATGGAGAAAAAGGGCATTCACTGGGCAAAATGGGAGAGGCTAAGCCAAGCTAAACGGAGGGGAGGGCTGGGATTCCGAGACTTTGCAAGCTTTAATCAGGCATTGGTAGCCAAGCAAAGCTGGAGAATTATTCAGTTCCCTGAGTCCCTAGTAGCAAGAGTCCTACAAGCGAGATATTTTAAGGATAACCAGTTCCTTACTGCAAAATTGGGCTCCAAACCCTCATTCATTTGGAGAAGCATACTGTGGGGGAGACAAGTGATTCATAAGGGGATTAGATGGAGGATCGGGAATGGTCAGCAAGTTCAAATTTATAAAGGGAATTGGATTCCAAAGCCCACGTCCTTTAAACCAGTTTCCCCTCCGTCCTTACCAAGTGACACACGGGTAGCTGAGTTGATCAAGGAGGATAACCAATGGAATGAGGATATGATCTGCCAACATTTTTTGAGAGAGGATGCTGAAATAATTTTAAGAATTCCTATCCCTAGCACACCAATGGCCGATCAAATTCTTTGGCACTATGATAAGAAAGGAATTTACACTGTTAAAAGCGGATACCAAGTGGCCTTGAGAATTAATTTCCCGGATACCCCGTCCTGTTCAGAGCAGCCAGCCAACCAATGGTCGATTATTTGGTCCATGTCCTTACCAGAGAAAATTAAGATCTTCATCTGGAGAGCAGCAAAAAACATTCTTCCAACAGCTGAGAATTTATGGAGGAAGAGAATAGTGCCACAACCCGAATGACAAATTTGTGGAATCAGCATGGAAACTGTTGGTCATGCATTGGTGGAGTGTAAATATGCTCGCAAAATCTGGAAAAATACCAGGTTTGATGCTGAGCTTAAAAACATTGGTGGCCATGACATTCTGGGCATATTGCATGTGCTGGTGAAAAGAGTTGGGAAATCAGATACAGAGGTGGTGGTTGCTCTTCTCTGGGTAATTTGGGGTGTTCGAAATCAAAGATTGTTCAAAGGAAAGAGGGAGAACCCTGGCATAGCAGCAGCTAAGGCGGAGGCTGTTGTGGAGTCTTTTAGAAGGATCCAAAGTTCTGGGAAAATGGCCAATATCGGCGGTACAGTAGAGAATCGTGTATGCTAGAGGCCCCCCCCCCTCCAAATTGGTGTAAGATCAATGTGGATGCAGCTGTAAACCTGGAGGATCATTTAGTTGGGCTGGGAATTGTCATACGGGATGCTAACAAGAATTTTGTGGCTGCTGCAATCAAGAGTACAAAGCTGCACTGTGGCGTTACCTTTGCAGAAGCAGAGGCAATGAACTGGGGACTGAAAGTAGCTTATGATGCAAGGCTGGCAAATATAATCATTGAATCCGACTCCCTCGAAGCTGTAGATTATGTTAACAACAGGAAGAGCAGCAGAACAGAGATCCAGTGGCTAATTTCGGAAATTCAAAATAGATTAAAGGAGTTTTGTTCTTGGAAAACACTGCACACGCCAAGGTCTTGTAATGCCATTGCTCATTCTCTAGCAAAGTTAGCTCTAGAGAAAAGTATAACTGTTGTTTGGGTAGATTCGTACCCCTCAGAAGTCATGAATTTGTTAAACTCTTTTATGGAATGAAGTTTATTTTCTTCTCAAAAAAAAAAGATTGCTGCAGCTGGAAGTGCCACTTATCTGCATCCGAAAATGAATTCCCTCTCTGAGAGAATTGTCCCAGCAGATGATAAGATGGACGAGTTGTTAGAAAGATTGGATAGAAAAGATGGAGTGAAGGCTAAATTCTTTCTGAATATGTTCAACTGAAGTGACAATTGACAAGCTACATCTATTTGATAGAGGTATGTAAAGAGAAGACTAGAAGACTAGAAATGTTTTCGCTTATTCTTTGAAGCATTACATGATCCAAAACGACAAGCACGGATTAAAAAACATGACAACTCACAGATTCTCATATTGGGTTGCTAATACCCTACCAATCAAAGGAAGTGACAAGTTGATTCAACTGCTAAGAACTTAAATCCATGCCATGTGTGAGAGGGCACAAGAGATTTTGCAATTGAAGTTCGCTCACAGCAGGTTGATTCCAGAAGAAACATAAGCCCTAGGCCCTAGCAGCATGGAGAATGAATCATTTCAAAGAAGAGACATTCACTGTAAGTTTACAACAATTTAAATAAAAGAGCTTACAATTTATATAAGGTTTTTTAATTATACAAACTCGCAGCTGCAAACAGTAAATATGTGAAGAGCACAGCAAGGATAAAATATGCTGTAAATTCAAAGCACAAATGACAATCAAGTACCAATAACGTGACAAGCTGCAACTACTTCATTAGCTTCTAAAGTGATGAATCATTAAGAGAGAACAAGACAGAGGACGTCTTTACAGTTTGTCGTGGCCATTCAATGGAAGCACTACAGTAAATAACAAGTTGAAAAACACGATACATATTTAATTTGGCATCAACAACCATGTACAGTCGGTGATCACATATGCTAGCTTATCCAGATCAGGATTTGTAATATGAGTGGTATTCTCCAGACCACAACAACCCGAATCCACAAACCAGAGAGAACATGCTGTCACCAGGGGATGTCATTTTGCACACAAATGAGATGCTCCAGATCAAGATTTTAGGCTAACACATGCTGCTACTACTTGACATTTGACTCACCAACTTCCCCCTGTCGCTCTTGGACAAGAAATGAGGGAAGTGACTTCAGACTAATTTCATTCTTTACTAGTAAGTCCACAACGATTGAAACTATAGATGCATCTGGCATTACTTTTTTCTCCTTCATCTTGTGAAGAAGTTCGTTAACTTTTGATGGCTCATTGATTCGGATAAAACCATGGATAAGCATATCAAATGTGATGACATCGGGCGCCGCAGCATTTTCTTCCATGTCAAGAAATAAATCGCGTGCCTTATCCATTTGGCCATCATTACAAAGCCCTTGGATCATGATGTTGTATGTTACAACATTTGGCACTAGGACTCCATGAGGCAAACTACAAAACAGTTCCCATGCAAATTTGAGTCTGCCGGATTTACATAATCCATCAATGAGGCAGTTGTAGGCTTGAATATCAAGTTCACACTTGAGTATTCTCAAAGTACGAAATAGTTCAACTGCCTCTATAATATAACCATTCTTGCAAAGCCCGTCAATAAAGGTAGTATATGTACGGGTATCAGCTGCCACGCCATCACGCTGCATCTCATCAAACAGTTTTAAAGCATGCTCAACCTGGTGTATCTCAAAAAGGCCAAGAAACAAGGTGTTATATGTAACAACCGTTGGCTTTATTCCTTTAGAAACCATTTCGCGATAAAGACTTAACGCTTCCTCCACTTCCTTATTCTTGCAGTACCCATTTATCAAAATATTGTAACTAACATCATCATGTTTGCAACCCATACTCTCCATAGAACCAAATAGTTCCTCCGCACGATTAATTTTACCCATCAAGCAAAACCCATCCATTAATGTGTTATAGGTACAAGCATTTGGACGCACGCCACGCTGAACCATCAAGTCCAACAACCTACTTGCTTCGTCCATCTTTCTGTTTTTACAAAGCTCGTCCATGATCACATTGAAAGTCACAACACTAGGCTGTACCCCTTGATCCATCATCTCAATAAACAAACGCTTTGCCTCATTCCAATCATTAGCATGACATAAACCGTGAATCAAAGAGTTATAAGTAACCACATCGGGGTTAATGTTCTCATCCTTCATCTGCAGAAACAGTGCCTTGGCCTTGTCCACGAAACCTTCCTTACAAAGACCATCGATAATAGTACTGTATGTAACAGTATTTGGCTTACAAACAACACCAATTTCCCCATTTCCATTAGCCATCTCTTCAAATAAATTTAAAGCAATCATTGTATGGCCAGTTCGACACAATCCATTAATCAAAGTATTGTACGTAATGACATTAGGCTCACAACCAAACGCTTTGAGTTTCGTAAACAATGCGGCGGCCTCCATGATTCTACTCTCCGCATGCAAACCTTTAATCAAAGAATTAAAAGTAGCAGCATTTGGAGTAAAACAAGACCTGAGTATCCTCCCAAAAGCTATGAAACCAAGAGATACTCTACCGATTTTGCAAAAGCAGTTAATCAAGATATTGTAAGTATAAAGATTTGGAAACAACCCAGTTGCATTGAGTCTCTTGAAGAGTGAAAGGACAGTATCATAATGCTTATTCTTAGCGAGGCTAGCGAGCAAAATATTGAAAGAAGAGACAGGAGGCGGAGAAGGGTGCATACGGAGCATGTAATCAAAGATACAAAAGGCTTCATTAGGAGTAATAACATTAATATCACCTTCACCTGATGATTTACATCTTTCTTTCAGGAATTTGTCGAGGGAAGCTCTGTCTTTGACTTTGGCTGTCAGCAGTAACCAATCGTTCCGTTTAGTTGTTGTAGCTGGAAATGAGGGTTCATTTTTGGAATTAGAATTAGAAGTACGAGTAGTGAGGTCTCGGAAGTGAACAAGTAAAGATGAGAAGTTAGATCTGAAAGCTGATATTGGTGCTGAAGCAAAAGAGAATGAACGATTACAACAAGATTCCAATCCCATTGAAGAGTTTTTTGTTTTTGTTTTTTTCAAGGTTCTAATCTATACTTCCGGTTACCTATTTTATTATGCACGGGAGAGAGACAATAGTCTAACTAATCGAATTGGGTTGGTGGGCCAATTTAATATTAAGAGATAAAAAGCCCATTTTATAAGTTGTTGGCAAACATGAGTACGAACGAATGCTGGAAATTGCTATGCTAGCGAGTTTCAGTGGTCGCTAATTTTGATTGCGCACTGAATAAACCTAAAGAGAAATAAAAAAGTAAAGATTTAAAATAAGAGTAATGCTAGATATTCTTAACATTAAGTCTCACAATTTAACTCTCAATTGATGTATCATTTATTTATTAGATTATGGTTAAGTAATTTTACAGGTTATAAAATTTATCATCCAATAAATGAACGACACATAATATTTGGGATTTAAATTGAAACTAAAATATTGAGATCCCTAATATTATTGTTAAAATAAGAGTTAATTCTAACCATTGATTTAGTACTCAACAAAACATTATCTCAACACTAAATCATAATCCAATCTCCATACCCATTTTAAACTATAAATTCATTAGTAAAAATTTAAAATATTTAAAAAATTTAATTTCATTTTAAACTAATCTTTTTTCCTATCCATTCACAATTGTATAGTCTTTCCTTACTCTCACATTCTACAAACTAAACTCTAAATTTCACTCTCTTTTAATTCATTTTTTTGTCTTTCAAAATAAATCATAATCTATATTTTGTGCTTTCTATCTTCATTAACTTTTATAGCTGGTAAATATTTGTTAATTTCATTTTTAAATAATGGGTTTTACTCCTCTTGATTTATGATTGAGGAATTAAGAATGAAAAACTTCTATCAATAATTATTTTGATAATAAAATTCTTAATTAAAAGGATGATTTGGATAGAAAATTGATGAGTTATTTGAAGAAATAATTTAGTTATTTGAAGAAATAATAAATTACCATTGATGTCGACACATCTTAAATTTTTCAAATGTTCGGGAGTTTTTCCATTCAGTCTTTTAGAAAAAAAAATTATTGCATAAATTCTAAAATACTATTGCAGCAAATGCAATCTTCTCAAACTTTCGATAAAGGCACTTACGCAAATGCATCAAACTATGGCTCCAAGACTCGCCTCCAAGGGCGTGGTCGGGTTAGTTGTAGTGCAGTTGTAATCTTTATCAAAACCCGGGTTCGATTCTAGGGGGTAGGGATGGCAAAAAGTGGGCTTGGGTTGGGCTTTTTTAAGCCTAGGTCCAAGCCCATTTTAATTATTGGGCCGGGGCTCGGGCTTTATTTATTTTTAAATTTTTTTAAAATTATTGTAAATTTGAAATAAAGTGATGAAGAAACATGTTATGTGAAATAGGCTGAAAAGAGAAGTTGTGCCATTACTTGTTAACATACATGCAGCAAAGTGATATTACTGTTAAGGGAGAACTAGAAAAAGGGCTTGTAGCCATTCAATGGAAGTACAAGTCGAGATAAAAAGATGACATAGACAAAAACATCACGATACCATACTTAACTCGGCATCGATGCCCATGCACAGACTACAGTAGGAGATCAAATACACTCACGATAGCTTATCCAGATCAGGTCTTGTAATATAAATGGAAAACCCTGGACCATGACTGCGATCAGAATCCAAAAAAGACACCTGAGAACATGCTATCAACAGGCAACATGCCTTCGCATTTTATAATATGAATGGGATTCTCCAGAACTAGTTTCCTGGCTGAAATCACATGCTAACAACATAATTTGACTCATCCACTTAATTTTAGCTCTTGGACAGTAAATTGTGGAAGCTAACCTCATCCTTTAAGGATGAGCGAGAAGAGTCCACCAATGGATATAAATGCATCAACTTGAAATAAAAGAACACTGATTGTAAAACATAACATGGCTAATTTGGCATCAATACTCATGTACAGGTGATGGTCACATATAAGCAGATAGTTGGTTGAACCAGTAAGGACCGAGGGGGAACAGAACCCGAAAAAAAAAAGAGTAAGGACTATTAGTTTCACAATAGAATTACACTCAGAAGGATCAGAATGAGGCAAGAATTGGTTTATACTACTAAATAAAAGTGTTAAAGGAAAAAAAAAAAAAAAACAAAGTCAACGATAGGCCAAACATTATTTGATACTCTGTTATATGCAATCATTATTTTATGCTCTATTTCATGCATTAAAATTATATGTTTGTTTGTCTAAATCTTCAAATTGAAGTTCCAAATATCAAAGACAATCATCAAACTAATAGAAAGTCTCAACATAATACTTACAAGCCCACAGAAGAGAAATAAGATGCCATTTTATATGCTTTAGAGAACATAAAGGTCACACAGGAAGAGCTTAAAGAATTAACATTTCCAGCTAATAAGAAAGAGACACCATTGATAGAAGGAAAAATTGTGAATTTAATAATAAATAGGTAAGTTTACAGTATTGGGCTGAATCAGGCACGACACCATTGGGGTGCATCTGAACAAAAAGTTTCAAAGCCTGTTCAACCTGACCTATATGAAAATGCCCAAGAAACAAGGTGTTGAATGTAACCACTGTTGGCTTAATTCCTTTAGAAAGCATTTCTCTGTAAAGACTTATAGCTTCCACTACTTCCTTATTCTTAAGAGTAACCATTTATCAAAACACTGTAACTAAAAGCATTATGTTTGCAACCCATACTCTCCATGGAAACAAATAAAAAATGGTCAGACCTAAAACTTATCTGATGAAAAAACAGTATTGGAAGTGTCAGCCATGTCTGAGAACAGAATCGATGAACAACACCTGTTAAAATGCCATCACAAGTATCTTTTTTTTTTTACTTGAAATAATTTTCATAACTTTATTTTTGAACTACTACTACTATTATTATTTATTTTTTATATAACTACATTTATTCTTATTACTATCATGTCTCATAAGATTTATAGTTAAATATAATAAGAATACATATATGATGTACGCTATTATTGCACTCTTTTTAGATTACTAAGATATTATTAACATTTTGATTATACAATTGATTTTTATAAGTTACAATATTTTAAGGTGTTGATGTTTCAACTTTTTCAATTTAAAATCATAATTCATTATTTTAAGAGATTTGATCACAAATTTTATCATCTATTGCTTAGCTTTTGACATTTGTTTATAATTATGCTCATTTACCATTTAAACAATCATAATTAACTAACAATATATTTTTCTCGATTATAATTTGTATCGTCCGTGTTTAATTACGTATATCTTCTGAAAAAATAAAAAAGTACACACATGACTTTCCGTTTACAAAATAAGTCTCAAATCATTTCTAAAAGTTATGTTGTTTATCTTCATAAACTTATTAGACTTCACAAATTTGATTCGAAATTTAACAATCTAAACAATAAACACTTTCAATTGTTATTATTTATGAATTAAAATCACATAGAATGACCTGATCTTATTTTTTCTCCAAAACAATTCTAATTTTAAAAATAAAATTCTATTTGAAATTAAAAAAATCTAAATTCAGGTTTTAAACCGAGAAAAATATACTCTATAACTAAAGAAAAATGATTCACATTGGTAAAAATACTCAATTAAACTGAATCTTTATTTACAAATGCCTGATCACTAATAGAATCACTGGAATATAATTGAACATTCGGACATAAGGAAATAATATAAAAAAAGGAGTAAAATAATGGACAATCCTTAAGATTAGAGTAAAACCAAAAAGATATAAAATTAAAAATAATAACAGTTCAATCTCAATTTTTCTGCATTTATATTCCTACTACAAATTATTTATTCATGTCATATTTTCATTTACTCTTGCAAACGAGCAACACTATAGCAAGCAAATCAAAATTCCCAAATGAAAAACTAAAAATAGAAAGTCAAGAAATAAAAGAAAAAAGAATGAAAAATTGGAGAGGTAGGAGCAAAGTGACTAAACAGGTGCCTTGATTAACTCTAAACATTCGTATCATTCGTGGAACCAAACAAATGTTCGTGCTTAACAAATCGAAAATATTAAGGAACCGAAAAACAAAGTCATCACACAGCCAATCCAAATAAACAACGCCAAATCTCAATCCATATAAACCAGCACATATGCACAAGAGCACAACCCAGATGAATATTTGAACAAATCCATCCGTCGTTTAATGAAAGTCACAAATTCACAAATAAAATTTCAAGCTAAAATGAGAAAGCTTCTCATTCCAGTAGTGTTGAAATATACAAAAACAATATATCATACCTTATAACATTGTCATTAGCACTCACAGCTAAGAAAATCAACAAGAAAATTATTTAAACATTTCATGTCATTTTTATGGTTACCCAAAAAAAAAAAATAGTTGAACAAATGGAAACATTAATTCAGTTCATAATTGACAAAACTGAAAGCTCATTTAATCTTAGATTCACTCACAATTATAATGCACAAACATGAAGAAACTTGTTTTCATTTCTTGAATAAAACATTATACACTGAGCGTTATTTATAGATGCAGAGGATACGTTTTTTTAAAGATTACATATGTGAATATAAGAGGAAATGTGTCGATCCGTTCGGCGCAGATCGTGTCTTTGACAAGTGCAGATCATCCCTTTGACAAATGCAGATTATGCCTTTGAAAACTTCCTTCAATGCCGTTTTATTTGACATTCTCAACACTTCCCCTCAAGCTGGTGCATAGATGTCTTGCATACATAGCTTTTCTAGGAATTTTGTAAATGCTTTGCTTGAAATGGCCTTCGCTAAAATATCTGCAAGTTAATCTGCTGATCGAATTTTCGGCAGTTCTAAGATTTTTTCATCTAATTTCTCCCTGATGAAAAATCTATCTACCTCGACATGTTTTGTTCGATCGCGTTGAACTGGGTTATGAGCAATATCTCGTGTAGCTTTATTGTCACAGTATAATTGTATTGGTTGTTGTGATAGATGGCCCAAATCATTTAAGATAAAGCTTATCCATAGCCCTTCACATATCCCAAGGGCCATGCCTCGATATTCTGCTTCATAGCTCGAACAGGCAACAACATGTTGTTTCTTGCTTCTCCATGTGACCAGGTTGCCTCCCACAAAGGTAAAATATCCTGAGGTAGAGCATCTATCACTAACTAAACCGGCCCAATCTACATCAGTATAAACTTTTATGTTGTTGTAATCTTCATTTTTGGAAAATATGATTTCTTTTCCTAGATTTGACTTCAGGTACTTCAGGATCCGCATTATTGCTTTCATGTGTTGTTCTCCGAGATTATGCATAAACTGACTTACAACACTCAATGCATAAGCAAGATCTGGCCTTATGTGGGACAAGTACATCAATCTTCCAATCAGCCTTTGATATCTCCCTTTGTCTACTGGAACTTGGTCTGAGGTAATACAAAACTCTAGTACTTCTTCTTTTGGGGTGTCAATAGGCTGACAAGTTGTCATTCCTATTTCGTGCAATAGATATAAGGCATATTTCCTTTGAGACAGGAAGATTCCTCCCTTAGATCGAGAAACCTCAATTCCAAGAAAGTATTTTAAGACACCTAAATCCTTCATCTCAAATTCTCTCAATAAGTACTTCTGAAGAGCCTCTTTTTCTTCCTTGTCGTTACTTATAACTACCATATCATCCACATAGATAATAAGGGCAGTGATTTTACCTTGTCGTTTTTTAATGAACAAGGCATGATCTAAATTGCTTTGGTTATACCAAAAAAAAAAAAAAAAACCATAGCCTTTGTGAATTTCTCGAACCATGTCTTGGGGATTGCTTCAACTCGTACAATGATTTATTCAATTTGCATACTTTCTGATTGAGTCGTTCTGGTCCACTGCATGCTGGTGGCAAATCAACTAGTTCTCATGATTAATTTTTTCTGAAGAGATCTCATTTCGTCATTCATAGCTGCTTTCCACTTTGGGTCTTTTAAGGCTTCTTGCACACTGTTAGGAATAGATACAGTAAATAATTGATTCACAAATGACTGATTTGATTCTGACAAGCAATGGTTAGACATAAAATGACTTATAGGGTATTTGACTCTACTAGAGAGGTCAGGCTCATATGTGGGTTTAGGGATACCTTTATTTTGACGCTGAGGAAGAATTCTTCTGGTTAGACCAGGACTTATGGTATGAACATCCTCTGCAGACGATTGGTTAGGTATTTCTGCATGTGACTCATTCTCGATTACAATCGTGTCTGAGTTATTTTGCTCCCCAAATGTGTCTTCACTTATCTCAACCTAAGAATCATCACCATTTTCTTTTCCAGTATCTTGAAGGTTTACTACTTCAATAAAAGATTGACTTTCTTCAGGTGGAAGATATGTAAGAGTATGAATTTCCTCTTCATTATACTCATTCTGAAATTTAGGCTCTGACAAGTAGTACATGATATCTTCATGAAAGACGACATCTATGATGATGTATATTTTTCTTGATGATGGATGATAGCATTGGTATTCATTTTGATGTAAGGCATACCCTACAAACACACATCAAGGAGATAATTTTCTTATTGCGGCAAATGAACGAAGATAACACAGCCAAACACATATGGGGGTAAATTTGGCACATTTGGTGACATAATTGCATCATTCAAAACCTGGAAAGGAGTCTGGAATCCAAAGGAGCTTGAAGGTGTTCGATTGATCAAGTATGCTGCGGATGCCAATGCTTCTCCCCAATAAGATATTGGCATGTGGGCTTGGATTAGTGATGCTCGAACAACTTCTAGTAAATGTCTATTTTTTCATTCAACAACGCCATTTTGTTGGGGTGTCCCCACATAAGTGGTTTGATGGACAGTTCCTTGTGATTTCAGAAATTGTTGAATTGCTATGCTCATATACTCACCTTCATTATCAGTATCTAGAACTCGAATTTGTGTCTGAAATTGAGTCGTCACCATCTTATGAAATCTTTAAAATAAAGAGTTTACTTTGTCTTTCGATTTCATTAGAAAAATCCATGTCATTCTGCTACAATTATCAATAAATGTAACAAACCAATGAGCACCTCCAATTGTAGAAACTTTCGATAATCCCCATACATCAGAATGTACTACCATGAAAGGAACTGGATTCTTATTTAAGGACAATGGAAAAGTAGTTCGATGGCTTTTTGAAAGTTTACAAACATCACATTTAAAGTTACAAACATCAAATTTCAGAAACAAACTAGGAAATAATTTTTTTAAGTAACCAACCCTAAACGTCTATGCCATAACCAAATTTTTTTTTTCCTTTTTTTATGGAACTATCTGCGACTAGTGCTGGGCTTAGCTTTCTAGTGTTTGTTGATGTTATCTCCAAGTAGTACAAGTTGCCTCGTCTAATACCATAACCAATCATTTGCTTCGTTTGGATGTCCTTAAACACACAATGATCAGGCCAAAAAATTACAACACATGATAAGTAAGTGGTTAATTGAGACACATATAAAAGATTATAATCTAAAGATGGAACAATTAACACAGAGTTTAAATTTAATTCATCTGTGAGTCATAAAGATCATTCCCTAATAACTGAGGTTGTGGTTCCATTTACAGTGGAAACATGTTTTTGTGAAGATGGTTTCATTTGAGAAATTTGTCAAGAATCAAAAGTCATATGATCAGTTGCCCCAGAATCAATTATCCATGTACTATTAATAACATGTGTTTAAAGGCCTTACCTGGACTGACAGAGGTTGCGATTTGCACTAAAGATTCTTTTCTAAAATCTATAGTGGATGTGGATTCATCTATTGTAGTTTTTTTATCCTTGCTTGGTGTTTTTCTTTCGAGTATACCACCAGTCAGGATATCCAATGATTTCGAAACATTGTTATTTCGTAAGACCCTTCTTCCTATAATTAGTGCAATGGAGTGATGACTTGTCAACAAGCTTCCTTTGAGGCTGCTGTCGTGCTATCATAGCAGACGTTTCTAAGTAAACCTTTTTGTTTAGTTTGCTTTCTCGTACACATTCTCTTCGGATCAGATAATAACATTCTTCTAAGTCAGGGATAATATCTTTTCGTAAAATTTCTCCACAAACTTGGTTAAATTCTTCATCTGGCCCAGCAAGAAAAAGGTGCGCTCTTAATCTTTCAACAGACCTTCTGTATATTACAACATCTTCTAGATTTTATCTCGGTGATCAAGTTCTTGAAATATTTAGATCAATTCTCCATAGAATTTAGAGAGTGGTTGTCCATTTTGCTTGGTAAAAAATGTCTTCTATGTTAGGATCAAGCGCTTACCATTGGGCTAAAAGCTTAAGCTGGCAAGTGAAGGGCACTCCCACTTCACCACATACTCAAAGTCCTTCAGAGCATCTCATTTCACACCACTAACTTCGCTACCCCCCAGGGATTTACACCTCTGCCAGGTATCAAACCCAAGACCTCATTCTCTCCTAAGCATTAGTCCCTCATAGTTGCACCATCTCCACCAACAAGCTTAAGCTGATAGCCAAGGTGCAACTTTATTTCCTTATACAATGGAAGCGCAGAGCCCCACACTAAGCGGTGGACGAACGTGAGGGGCTGCACACATTTATAATTGTGCCAATGGGACAGGCAGCTACGCCCTAGGTAACCTTACTACCACCTCAATGGAATTACACGGAAGGATGTTACACCCACAAGCGCACAGAAGAATTGTTGGGGCCCCATAACCTCAACATTCTGGTTTAAAGTTAAAACTTGTAATTCATCACTTCCATCATAGAAGGCTATTGATAATGCATCCCAAATTTCATAGGCTGTAGGAATTCGTAAATATCGCTTCATGATCTTCAGAGACATGGATATAAGTAACCATCTTTTACTTTTTGGTTCTCACTATACCATTTCTCATATTCCTTTGAAGATTCCTCAAATGGCTTTGTGTTGCTACGAATATATGAGAGTTTTTCTCTTTCTATGAGATGCATCTCCATTATTTGAGACCAAACATCGTAATTTGTCTCAGTGAGGATAATTCCAACATTAAATACTCTATCAGATTGAACAGATTAAATGACAACAAGAGCAGATTTAGTTGGAGTTTTCTCAATTTTTTTGTTTTTTTCTCTTTTTTCCTTTTTTTATTTTTATGTTTTTTTTATTTTTTGATAAAAAACGACAAGTCGTTTGGCCTCTCTTTAAAGAAACGATATGTTGGTTCCGATGGAATAGAAATGACATGTCATTTTAAGACTGCTGCAATTCTGGAGATCAAACGTCACGTCGTTATGTCGCTACTGTACAAACGACATGTTAGTTTTAACGTAATATAAAATGACACGTCGTTTTAAGACTGCTGCACTCTGGAGATGAAAAACGACACGTCGATTGGAGTCTTCTTCAACCTCTGGAGCGCGTGAAAGATGACAGAGGAGCGTGGTTGGCGCGTGTTAGTTGGCCGTGATTTCGGGTGGCACGTGTGAGCGCGTGCAACTGTGCTTAAATGCGAAATTTTTACAGTTTGCTTACTGAAAAATGAGAAATTTGATGGTATTCTTGGTTTTTGAGGATCACTCTGTTGGGCAATTTATGGGATTGTTGATAAATTTGTAAACTCAAGCTTTTTACATATGGGTGGCTTGTTGTTCGATCGACATGGATTTCTGTAATGGTAGGAATGATTTTAAGGAAGAAAATGGTGGAAAAAATGGTTGTGGGAAGAATTTGGTTTCCTCTCTTTTTGTTACAAACAAAGCAGTGGAACTTGAAGAAACTTGTTTTCATTTCTTGAATAATACATTATACACTGAGCGTTATTTATAGATGCAGAGGATACATTTTTTCAAAGATGACATATGTGAATATGGAAGGAAATGTGTCGATCCGTTCGACGCGGATCGTGTCTTTGACAAGTGCAGATCATCCATTTGACAAGTGCGGATTATGCCTTTGAAAACTTCTTTCAATGACGTTTTATTTGACATTCTCAACAAAACAATGTCCTACTCTCTATTTAAAATTCATTGGATCTACACAGGCCTAAAAACTCGACTAATAAAATTGTTTATCTATAATATTTTCATGGTGAAAACATAAGAAGCTCATCAATAAATAGAATAACAAAACAAGATCAATCCCAAAAGAATCAAATGAAAGAATCCATATCTTGCTTTTGTTAATGAAGCAAAATTGCCAAAACTGTTAAAGACATTTGCAACAACGCTGTAATATTTCAAGAAAGAAGATTTAGATCTATCAAATCCTTGCACTTTCACTCAAATACACATTAAAACTAAATCTCAACTTTATATATATTTAAAAAAAATCAAAATCTTTTTTTTAATAACACTTCATCACTGATAAAACAAAGCTCAATAACCAAGCCTTCATAAACAAGAATTTATGAAGATATAAATAATATATAATTACAAATAAAATCAAACATATAGAAATCTCCCAAATGAATCTCATTGAAACTAATAATATATACTACTAAAGTTATCAAGAGTTTTCTCAACAAAGAATTACCATGATAAAAGCACAATCCTCCCCAATCATATGTCTAAAATGAAAAAAAAAATTACATTATTATTGGTTTTTTTTAAGGTAGGGGGGGGGAAGCCCAAATAGGTTTTTAATTTTTTCCCTTACTACCCCCAAGACTCGAATCCGGGCATCATCTGCTACAAACTTGATGCTATTATCAACCTGATCACACCATTGGGAGCTACATTATTATTGGTTAAGTGATAGTTTAATTAACTATAATAGACCTAATTTTATTTTCATAAATTAAAACTCAAAACAAACTAAAAAATAAAATCTTCTTTTGAAAAAGTATTTACAAAGTGCTACTCAACAATAAGTACTTTTTATTTCCTAAGGGGGGAAAAATGAAGCCAAAGCAACTGCATCCCCAAGAAATTGAATTAGTTCACCAAGAAACTGGATTATGCAATACAACCAATGTTCACCAAGAAACCGAATTATACAACACAACCAATGTTCACCAAGTAATTGAATTATACAACACAACCAATGTTCACCAAGAAACTAAATTATGCAATACAACCAATGCCTTCAAAGAAATAAGAAAAGGGATTCAAAGTACCTGGATCCAAAAGAAAAGATAAAATACTGCTCTTAACACCTTAGCTTTCCTAATTCAATCAATGATTAATTAGTAATTAAGATAATTAATCGCACATATAATATAAACATTTATCTGGAATAACTGAAAAAACAAATCAGCTTATCCTATAACATTGTTTAGCATATAACATCTATCTCATACAAGCCTATGTTATTTTCTCAATATCTATTGCCCCACTAATTCATTTTAACTAGTAATAGGTAATATAAAATCAAAAAATACGGCGTTTAGATTATCATATCAAATGTGAAATTGACATTTAAGCAAATAGACAATGAGGAAATAACCAAAAAAAAAATCAAAGAACAAGTAAATGTTGCTTTGTTTTAAAACAACTCAATCATATTACATGTCATAACTATAATCCAAGGAATTAAGACATACAGAAAAATCCAATAAACAATAAAACAAATAAAATTAAATCTAACAATCAAATAACTGTAATTCAAATAAAACATTAAAGACTATTCGAGTTTTAGATCATTAAAATATCCCTTATAACGGAAATAAAAATGCTAATCAATTACATGGGAAAAAATATTCACTTAAACTTAATCTTCTTTACACATGCACTAAACCAATATTGGTCTTTAGCAACAAAATAAGCAATTTTTAGTGATAAAAAAAAAACAAGCTTTTGTCTCTAAATTCATAGTAGAAAAATAATATTTAATTATCATTTTTAGCGACAAAAGATTTGTCGCTAAAGAGGACATATATGGACCAAAAATTAGGTTTGTCGGCAAAAAATTAAGCGGCGAAAAAAATGTTGGCGCCTAAACCTTTAGCGACCAAAATTTCATATATTGCGACGAACAATGTTTGTCACTAAAAATAGTTTTAGCGACGAATGAATTTTTTCACTAAAACTCTTGATATGCTAAAAGAGCATGTTTTGTCGATGAAAATAAATTTTATCGCTAAACGTTGTTTTACCAACAAATATATTTCGTCACTAAAACTCTTTGATATGTTTAAAAAGTATGTTTTGCGACGAAAATAAATTTTGTCATTAAAAATAGTTTTAGTGGTGAAATATATTCGTCGTTAAAATTCTTTGATATGCCCAAAAAGCATGTTTTTGCAACAAAAATAAATTTCATTGCTAAATATAATTTTAGCGATGAAATTTTATTTGGTTCTAAAAATCTTTGATATGCTCAAAAGTAAGTTTTGGCGATGAAAATAATTTGCATCGGTAAAAATAGTTTTAGCGACGAAATCTATTCGCCAATAAAAATAGTTTTAGCAATGAAATCTTTTCGTCGCTAAAAATGTGAAAAATTTAAAAAAAAATTGGCAAAAGATTTTCCACCAAAGTTTAAGATCTTTAGCGATGAAATTCAACTTTTAGCAACATAAAATATATTTCGTTGCTAGATGTGTACTTTTAGTGATGAAATATTACATCACTAAAAAATGTCAATTTTTAGCAATGCAGTGTACTTTTAGCGACAAAATATATAATATAAAATTTGGATAAAAGTACTTTTAGCGACGAAGTGTAAACAAGAAAAAGGTATCGTCGCTAAAAATTTAGAAAAACGTTTCATTGCTAATGCAAATTGTCTTAGCGACAAAGTGTACTTTTTCGTCGTTAAAAGTACTTTAGGTGACGAAGCAAGATTCATCGTTAAAAATGCTTTTAGCAACAAAAATTTGAAAATTCGACGTTAAAGAGTTAACACGACGCTCCTATAGCAACAAAATTTGCCATGGATCATTTTAATTAAAATGAAATCAGATAGAGTAAATAAACTTACCAAACTCAGCCCATGGATCATGTTGAGGCTTTACCTTCAACCTAAGTTTGAAATTAAATTAGCTATTCATTATTGAACTAGGGTAAAATGATAATTTTATTAAAATATAAGATGTAGGGAGAATTGCAGAAAATGAAGTTCAAAAATAAATTCAGAGGTGTCAAATTAGGGGGACTCCTCTATTTATAGATACAATGAGTAAATTATGGCCATCGGATGCAAACAATTTAAACGCTCAAGATTGCATCATGTGGCAAGTTTTGATTGGCTTAAACACATCACGTGGCAAGTTTTGATTGGCTTAAACACATCATCAGTCGATGCCACATTAACATTTCATTCTAATAATATGCCTACATCATCAATCAATGCCACAGCATTAGTTCAGTCCAATAGAATTATGTCACATCATCGGTCAATGCCACATCATCAGTTTGGTTCAATAGAATTTTGTCACATCATTGGTCAACACCACATAATCAATTAATACCACATCATTAGTCCAAAAGGATGATGCCACGTCATCAGTCAATGCCATATTATTGGTCAATGCCATGTCATCATACCATACATGTGAACAGTACTGTATATATAAACAATATCGTATACGTGAATATTATCTTATATGCGAATAGTAAAGTATACCTTTTTATACTTCTGCTAAGGTTTTCAATCATTTTGAGTTAAAAAATATCATTCGTTTTTACTGTCCAACTTCTTGTCAATCATGAAATAGCCAAAATACCTTTAAAATACTTAAATTATAATAAAGCACACACAATTAAAGTTTAGAGGATTTAAACACATAAAAGTCGAATTTTAGTGAGACTTGAAGTATAAAATGATAATTTTATCCTTTATAAATATGCATTCTCTAGTACTCAATAGCCAGATATGGAGGGTGGATTGTAGGAGAAATTAAGAGTTAAAAGGCAAAAGAAAGAGTAGGAATTGAAGTGGAAAAAGAATTAGGGTCGGCTATGCCCTAATTTTTCATTTTGCACTTATTTACTATTTATACTTATAACAAAAAATTGAATTTTTTTTCAAGTTTATAGATAAAAAATAAACTATGTTAAAAAATATTTCATTTAGGTGACAAATTTGCCTGCCAAAATGAGAAAGTTTCATTTCATTTTAATTTACTTATATTATTATAAATTAATTTGATATTAATAAGTGTTACTTATTTTTAATTGATATATTATTATCTATTGATATTGCAAATTAGAAAAAATATTGCCATAATTGTGTAGCACCTATAAATAAATTGCACAACATTTAGTATACAAATAATGCTACCACTTATATTTTTGCACATTACTATAATAATTTTGAATTAATTTAGAAAAGTTTACATGGATGGGGAGGAATTGGGTTGCCATTACACTAACTAATAGAAAAGATTGCAATTATCCCATGCTACATGGGTAGTTACATTGTGAATTTAGGTTAATATAATCAAAAGGCATAATTATCCAAAAAGAGTTACATATAATTTAATTACGAAAATATGGAATATATCCCAAGTTAAATCATGTGGGAGGTAATATTTAAAATTATAAACAATTAATATTACTCTTTACATTATTAAAAGAAAATAATGTCATATATAGATCATATACACATTCTAATAACAAACATCTAATATTGATAATACTATCATACTTAAATTTAAATTTAGTTAAATCTAATTAAAATTGGTTGACAATTCAGCTATTAACAATATAAAAAAAATAAAGCTTAATGTTATTGGATTATTAGTCATGATATCACTAAAAATAGATCAAAAACTAACCTTAACGTATGTATGTGTCTATTTTAAGTATTCATAGAAATTGTGCATACATAGAAATTGTGTGACTTAAAAACAGTGAATAAATGTAACCATACAAATAATATAGTATAAAAGAATAAATAAATAATTAATTTCACATAAATTTGCATGAATTAATTTTAACAAGGGATTGTTTCATGAGTATTATTTGAAAATATGGAACATTAGATACATTATATTTATCTAATATACATATGTTTTTTTAGAATGTATACATATAACATATTTATATTAGCAATAAGGAAAATAATAATATTTTATGTAATTAAAATAGTTGGTACGATCAACAAGATAATTGTCTGATAATTATCCAAAACTTGGATAAAAACTATCCTCATATTGGTAGGTAGAGGTTTGAGTCTTCTATGTGCATTGTGAGATTGATTTTTTTTTATATATTTGGAAATAAATATGATTTATTGTGATTCTACATACAAACTGCATTGCACTATCAAAATGTTAATAAAGGTATTCTGATTATTTTCTATGCAAAATATCATTAAACTTATAATATAATGTTAAAAATAATTAATTAATTTAAAATAAATGACATTAACTTATATTTAAATTACTATTCTTTCTAGTAAAAAAGTTTCATTATTTTAAGTATCTTTTAATGTTCTTTAAAAAAAAGGCATATTTTTATTTTATTATAAAAATAAAAAAGTATATTTCAGGCAAAGTTGAGGGGGTCTTTGGTATTTTTCTAGATTGAATTTATTAGTTTGATATTTGCTTAAAATAAGGGTAGCTACAAGATAATTGCCTTTAATATTTGCCTTTATTTTTACCTATATAATTAACCGCTACTTTCGGTGGCTAGTTATGTGCACAAATAAAAAAATAAAAAAATAAAAACAGTTTATGAGATACAGCTGCTGTCTTATAAACGGACCCCTATTGATAGGTATACCAATAACATCGTGCTACTTTCCATGATCAGGTAAACAGAGCAAAGGCTACACTATGACAGGCATTCACCTAACAGTATTCGCATGCAAACTGCCTTGAGTGGCTGCCACACAACTACTCATTAGAAAAGCAATTATTGCAATAGCCTAGGTTAATACCTAACACCAGTTTCTAGGCCTTTGCATTAGCAACAGAAATAGAGCTAACTTAGAATAATTAGAAATTAGAATATTTCAACCAGTCTGTATCCCTTTCACTTTTTAACTATTTAAGGGGAATTGACATGTCTGTAATTAGTTTCTATGTGGGGTAAACCATAGAAAAGCTACACGGCAAAAGTGTATATATAAACATAATGAAAAAGAACGTAAAAGGCTTGTGCTGGTGAGCATAGCATAATGTGTGTGCGCAATTTTTCTATTGAATAGGTTGTTGATAGGTATATCACTAATCTTATGCGACTTTTCATGATCAGATAAATAGTGCAAAGGCTACACTATGACATGCATTCACCTAAGATTGATGGCATGCAACTGTCTTGACTGGCTACCATACAATTACTTATCAAAAATGCAATTACTACAATAGCCTGGGTTCAAACTTTCCATTTTCTCAGCCTTTACATTAGCAACATAAATGGAGCTAATTTATAATAACTATAAATTGGAATATTTTAAGCTAGCCAGTGTCCCTTCCACTTGTTGAACTTTTTAGCATGAACTAACATATGTGCAGTTTGTCTCTATGTGGGGTAAACCGAAGAAAAGCTAAGCAACAAAAGTTTATATACAAACACAGTCGAAAGAAATACAAAAGCCTTAAAATAATAAAATAAATGCCAGTATGCTTCATAATTCAAGATTTTAAACTGTTCATGACCAATGCAACTATATCAGTAACTACATATTAAAGATATAGTGCAATAAGAAATAAATTAAATTCATGAGAAATAAGTGTATGATGGAAAAATTATATCAATTTTTTACGGCACGTGATGGGGAAAATATTCCATCCAAAAGTGAAGACTGAAAATATTAGGACCAACTAAATATTAGAAAAGGTAAATAAAAGAAAAGAAATGCCCATTCTTACCATAAGCTTTCAGTGAAAAAGATAAAATAAAAAGTGGAGGGATGTTGGACTTGGGATAGTTTTAGTCATGTATGGCGCAAAACTATTGATACCACTCTTGCCTAGAAGTTGACAGAGTTTCGGTGCGCATAAAAGTAACCACACATACCCTAGTTACTTCCTCATGAATTTTTTTCAATCCAAAAATTTATTATATTTTCTGAACCATAGCCAACTATCATGATACTCAAAATCAATACATGGCTTTCAAAGATACTAAATTATTGTTAATATGTTGATCCATTGTAGGAGCAATTTATAATGTCTTTTAGCCTTTAAGACCTCTAAGGTACAAATTTATGATGACAAGGGTTCATCAACCAGAGCTTCTGGTAACCAGCTCTCAATAGGATTTGACGTGGTTACTAAAAATTCAATGGTCACTACTGGACCTGCAACAAAAATAAGTGTCAATGTTTGTTGGGAAATGAACTAGGGGAAATGAACTACCATAACCAGTAACAAATTAAGCCGAAACAAACTCTTTTCCTTGTTGTATGATTAAAATAGGATATGTAACACAAATAAATAGGCAAAAAAATAAACTAATACAATCCAAAGTAAAAACCAACCACAAAAGATACAGAT
The DNA here is from genome assembly GCF_000493195.1 of Citrus x clementina. Taxonomy (NCBI): domain Eukaryota; kingdom Viridiplantae; phylum Streptophyta; class Magnoliopsida; order Sapindales; family Rutaceae; genus Citrus; species Citrus x clementina. The sequence continues at coordinate 6,011,611 of NW_006262022.1, forward strand.
TTTTACGTGGAAAATCCAAAGCGGGAAAAACCACGAGACCATGGTCCGATATAATCTTCCACTATATTAATGAGATTACTGCACAAATTCTTCTATAGATAATATTATAGGCTACGAACATCAAGAATCTCAATATTCTTGGCTTACAGTAACAGCCTAATAATTGTCTCTCTAACTAGTGGGTATTCAAATAATAGTCAACGGGAGGACAACATAAAAATCAAAATCAATAGGATTGTAGAGGGTGATACCAGGAATTTACCATCAAAATTTGGGAGAAAACGAAGTTAATTTTGCCTTTCAATCATCCAATTAAAGATTAAAAATCTTACCACCAAATTGTTATAGACAGCCACTGTCTTCTTCTCTCTTTTCCTATTCGTCATTTTACCATATAACAAATTAGGATTGCCGCTTTCTCTAAAGGCTAAATTTCAGGCAATTTTTATCCAAGTCCAAAGTTTAATGTTAATTACACACCAAGCAAGTCTTAATAGACTTTGGACTTTTGGACCCCCAAATGAGATAGACCCAACAAATCTCCTTCTCCAAATCATTTAAGGGCTACCGCAAGCCTGCTTTATGCATATAGCTTTTCATTTTCTCTTTGGGCAATACATTTGTCATTATATTTGACCCATTCTTCGTTGTATGTATCTTCTCAAGCTGCAACTGTTTTTTTCTCAAGCACGTCTCATATCAAATGATACCTCACATCAATATGCTTGGATTTCGAATGGTATATCGAATTCTTTGCCAAGTGAATTGCACTCTGACTGTCATAATACACAACAAATTTGTCTTACTTCACATCTAATTATTGTAGGAAATTCTTCATCCACAAGGTTTCTTTGCAACCTTCAGTAATTGCAATATACTCTGCTTCTGTGGTAGACAAGGCAATACACTGCTGAAGTCTAGACTACTATGAGACTGCTCCCCTGCAAAGGTAAGCAAATATCTTTATAGAGATTTTCTAGAATCAACATTGTTGTACTTTTTCTTGTGCTATTAGTGTCAATGTGCAAGTATACACAACAAGTAATAAAATGATAAGTATTTAAGATTGTCTCCATAGGTATTGATGTTATTAGATTTGCTACAACAATCCTTAATAATGTAGTTTGTGTTCCAAATTAAGATAAGATAATTAATGAAACTAATAAACTAATTAAAATAAAGATACAATAAATAAAAATGCAATAGATAAAATTCTTATGTCAAACACAAGAATAAAACCAATAGAAATGGAGTAGTTGAGTGATTAAACACTCTAAATCTTATGTATCCTCAACTGTTGCATGTTTGATACCTTATGCATTTATGTAACTTAACAGTGACAAATTGTTATAGTAACATAAGATATAGTATTACACATTTAGGTTCTATTTGTCCTACAAGGTAAATCCATATATCTAGTTTATCACTAATTTTAGATTAAGCATATCCCTTTTAGAATCAAGTAAAACTCAATTCAAGAAACCCAATCTAAAACTAGCATTGCTCTTATATGTTCCACTATGATATGCTTTTTTGTGGCTCTTTCTTAACTAGTATCATTAAATGAGTGGTTAACCAAAATAATGAACATAAATAAAAATTATCAAAACAAAATGTTATTGCAAATATACAACAACACATGTAATTAGTCAATAAACCATTAAGATTGTTTATCATTAAACCACAAATAAATTTAGTTTTTGGTTTGCGAAAGAAAAATAAAGAAAAGAGTTTCAGTCATCAAATACATCTCTATGATTAAAGAGTAAACAAGAAAACAAGAGAAGAAATAGAAGGACTGGGTTTCCCAATTGATATCTGCAAATTCTCCTCTAATGTAGCCTTTAATTTCGCTCTTAGATTCTCTTTTGCTCTTGTTTTTTTTTAGTTTTTTTTTGGTTGACGGCTTTCGCCTTCCTTTGTGTGTGTGCTTCTTTTATATTTGAAAATTTGGACAACTAGGAGTCTAGGGCGCGTATCTTCCAAATTTGGAAACTCCATATCACAATCTGTTAAGTGTCTCGTGCGAAATCCTCTATATCAATGCTCCAGGATTGCTACAGCAATGGTTGCTACAATAATGATTACAGCATCTACACTGTTCCAGACTTATTTCAATTCTTCATTAACCAAGTTCTTTCCTTATTTTTGCAAGCTCATTGCAACAACATCCCTTTCTTGAATTTTTTAGCTTCCAATTACCTACAATTAGGCATATGATTTAAGCATACAATTATTCGAAATCAAAAAAATTTATTAAAATTAAACTAAAATGGATGTTAATGCAAATTATCATTAAAATGAAATAAAAACACATCATTTACTCTCTAAGTAATCTTGATTTAAGTCTAAACGTGTCATGATAACTCTCATTTTATAGAGTTATCAAACAACTCAAGTCATATCTACATCTATGTACACTTGTAACACAGGTTTGTCACCACAAAAATATAAACATACATTGGAAGTACCTCTAAGATATATAAGAATCCACTTCACTGCTTCCAGTAATCTTTGTCCGAATTAGAGAGAAATGGCTGACTACACTGAAATGCAAGTTATGCAACCCAAGAGGGGGGGTGAATTGGGATTTTAAAATTTATACAATACAATTCGCACAACAATTTAATCTATTGCCTTAATCAAATCAAAACAATAAATTCAATCAAGCAAAATATTAAAAAAGTAAGGGAAGAGAAAACGAACACAAGGATTTTTACGTGGTTCGGCTATCCCCGCCTACGTCCACGCCTCCAAGCTCACCCGGCTTGAGGATTTCACTATCCAAGCCTCCCAAGGCTTCAAATGTTTACAATTGACTTCCAAGGTGTCAATGAACCTTTACAACAAGAGATTATATCATCAATCTCTTCACCCCAAGTGTTTCCCACACTTGTACACTCACAAATTGATGAGAAAAAAAATTCACAACAATAAAACTCTCTTTAAGAGTGAATAACAAATTATAGCTCAATGATGATTCAACAAATGATGATTTACGAAATGGTTATATTATATGATCTTATATTTGCTTGTGTTCATCATAAAAATGAAGTTGGAGTTGAGTTTTTATAGTGAAAGCCCGAAAACTAGCCGTTATAGGCAAATTCCAGCGCCCAAGCGGCTAGCCGCTTGTTTATCTGGCTCACCGCTCAAGAACAGTGATATTACCGTTATTTTTGAATTTTGCTACAGTAACACCGTTCACTGAAATTATACTTTGGCCCAAAACTTTCTATAATTATACTATGACCCAAAACGTCAGAAAACTTTACAAATAGATCCAATTTCAGAACTTCCTAAGAATAGTTGTCTTTCCCAAACTTTTTAAAATTATGATATGGCCTCAAAGATTTTATTGTTTTGCACAAAGGTCCTTTTCAACATAATACCTATATTTTTTAAAGTTCTTAAAACCTTTCACTTTAGTCCAAAATATTCATAAATTATAGTATGGCCCAAAATATTTAAAATATTTGTAAATACGTCCAACTCTGAAATTTAATACTTATTAAAATCAAAGATTTCAAATTTTAGCATTTAAGTCCAAATTACTTAAATCCACAAAATACTTTACTTTATAAAAACAAAACCTTTTAGTTTATGAAAAGTATTTAATTAAATTAATCTGTTGAGTTTCTCAAATGCTAAATCATGCATCAATTAAATCATACCGGCTTTACAAGAACTTGTCGCAATAATTTGTCCGTTGAGCTCTAAACTTTATTCTTGATTTCGCCGTTGTCCGTTGAATGTCTTGAGCTTGATTTCACTTGATTCACTTGCATAAATATTATCCTTAAAAAACTAATGAAAATGTGAAATACAATATTTATTAAATCACTTAATACATATGTTTGTTATCATCAAAATTACATTATGTATAGCTCTTTAGGCTAACATACACCAACTGTGTGAGTAATATCAAGTCTTGTACAAATCATGGCATACATTAGACTATCAACTGCTGAGCATAAAGAACTCCTTTCATTTTTTGTTTCTCTTTCTCACTTATAGGACAATGCTCAGAATTGAACTTGAAATGGCCCTCGAATGGAGAACAAACAAATTTTGTGTTGCTCTTGTTAAATCTTTCAAGAACACTTTCAACATAAGGTTCTTAAGATAACCATAACTTCTCAGATTTTCTATCGCGGGAAATCTTCATGCCAATGATCTATTTCGCCAGTCTCAAGTCCTTCACTGCAAAAGACTTGCTAGGCTCTCTCTTTATATTGTCAATCTTACTAGCATCCCCGTCAACAATCAATATGTCATCTACATAAAGCAAAAGAATGAAATCGTTATCACCAAATTTCTTCACAAAAACACAATAGTCGCACATAATCTTGCTGAAATCATGATTCTCCATAAAAAAATAAAATAAAACTTCTTGTACTACTGTCTTGGTGCTTGTTTTAGCTCATACAAACTTTTCTTCAACTTGCATACAAGTTTTTGTTTGCCTTTGACAGTAAATCCTTCAGGTTACTCCATGTATAGTTCATCATTTAAGTCACCGTGTAAGAAAGCTTTTTTTACATCAAGTTGTTCAATCTCTAAATTCAAGTTAGCTGCTAATCCCAGAACAATTCGGATAAAAGACATATTAACCACAGGAGAAAATATTTCTTCAAAATCAACACTTTTCTTCTAACTGAACCCTTTCACAACCAATCTAACCTTATATCGCTACTGTGAGTTATTTTCAGTCTTCAACCAATAAACCCACTTGTTCTTCAGTGCCCTTTTTCCCTTAGGCAGCTTCACTAAGTCATACATGTGGTTCTCATTTAAGGATTTCATCACCTCTTATATGGCTTTAATCCACTTATTTTTGTACTGATGAGACATGGCTTCTTCAAAACATTCTGGCTCATCTTCATCTGTAAGTATCACATATCCATGTGGAGAATATCTGGTTAAAAGTCATTGTTCTATAGTAGATCTTCTCAATTCTAGCTCAACTGGCGGCTCATGAGGATCTAGAAGTGCTTGCTCAATTGGTTATGTTGGACCATCATTATTATCATCTTCAGCTCCCATATGATCATCATAAATTATAGGTGGAGAAACTGAAGTTGGAATAATAGGAATCTCCAGAGATTACTAAGATTCATTACTCTTCTCTTCATTACCAACTATCTCATCTTCAAAGAACACAACATCTCTACTTTTAATCAATTTCCTAGCCACTGGATCTCAATATCTATACCCAATTTCTTCATGTCCATAGCCTAAGAAAATGCATTTCTTGGCTTTATCATCAAGCTTTGATCTCTCATCTTTTGGGATGTGAATATATTCTTTGCCACCAAACACTCTCAAGTGTTTATAAGAAACATTTTTTCCAGTCCAAATTCTCTTAGGTACATTGCCATCTAATGGAGCTTAAGGAAAAATGTTAATCAAGTCAACTGTAGTGTGTAACCTCTGCCTAGAAGGATTTAGGAAGCTTGGCATAAGAAAGTATACACTTGACCCTCTTTTCAATCATTTTATTCATCATTTTTGCAACATTATTCTGTTGTAGGATTTTTGGTACAATATTTTCAAGTTTGATTCCATGGGATCTGTAATACTGTTCAAATGGTTATCTATACTCACCACCATTATCTACCCTGACACATTTTAATTTTCTTTTTATCCCTATCTCAACATAAGCATGGAAGAACTTAACTATATTAAGCACTTTGTCCTTAGATTTCAAAGCAAAAACCCATACTTTTTCTATAACAGTCATCAATAAAAGTCATAAAATAAAGTGCACCTCCTATTGATTTACTCTGCATCTTGCAAACATCACTGTGAATCAAATCAAGGATTTTGCGACTTTCTAAATGGAGAAAAGCTTTTAAAAGCCACTCTGTGTGTCTTTCCAGATAAGCATTAGACACAAGTCTTGAGGAACATATCTATGAAGTTGGGTAGAAATTCTTTTCTAGTAAGAGTTTCTAATCATTTCTCACTAATGTAACAAATTTTTTTTTTGTCATATCTCAATGTCATAATCTTTTATAGCCACATTCACATCTTGTTTTTTGATCTTGGCTTCTATCGCATAAAGAGTGTTTACTTTCCTCATTTTAGCTAACATTAAGGAGCCTTTGATGAGCTTCTATTTTCCCTCACAAAATTGGTTAGTATAATCATCGTCATCAAGCTTGCCTGTAGAAAATAAATTAAGGCGAATATCTAGTACATGTCTGACATCTTTAAACAATAACTTACAACCAATATTGATTTCTAAGCAAATATTTCATATGCTCACAATCTTGGCTGCCTCCTTATTTCTCATTCGAACATGGCCATAATCACCATTAATATAGGATGTAAAGTAATCACGATGTACATTAACTTAAATTGAAGCATCTAAATCAATCACTTAATCATTGGTATGGCAAGTGAGATTTTTTGAGCTCTCATCATAAATAATACCCAAATCAACATCAACTGTGGCAGCAATATTCTCTTTGTCATTTTTCTGACTATCGTCTTTTTTCTTTCGTATGTTCTCTTTTCCACAATCTACACTCCTTTTTAACATGACCTATTTTCTGACAATGAAAGCACTTCATGTTTCTCCTCTGGGACTTAGATCTTCCTTTGTAGTCATCATTGTTCTACTGAGGGGAATTTCTAGTTTGGTTTTTCCCCGACTCAGAGGGAACTACTTCAACACTCTTTCTTCTAAATTCTTTATTCCGCTGCCTATCTGAAACCATATCTAAGGTTAATTTCCATTCTACACTGAATTATTTATTAACACCACTAATGTCTCTCAACTGTCAGGCCAAGAACTAAGTAATAATAATGCGTGTAACTTATCTAAAATAATTTTCATAGTAGTCAACAGATCAACGAAGCCCTAAAACTCTCTAATGTGTTCAGTTATATTGTGCCCCTCCTTGTATTTCAAGTTAACAAGCCTTTTCATTATATCAACTTTATTCTATGTTATTTGCTGCTCATAAATCATCTCTAGTTTTCTCAAAAAAACATAAACTCTGGATTCCTTCACAATATAGTGGTACACACTCTGATCAGTCCATGATCTAACAGTACCAACGGCCTTCTGGTTTAATTGAGTCCACTTCTTGATGAGATTGAAGATAAAACTATTACAAGCACGTGGGATGAGTCATATTCTGATCCTATTCAAGTTCTCGTTAGATCCATTACAAGAGCTCGAGTCAAGAAATTCAAAAAAGTGCTTAATGGATTGATTCAAGCAACTTGGACTCAATCAAATTAGTGGAGGCTCGTTAAAGGAATCGTACATTATAAATGCATGATGCAGGCCCTTGAAGTTTCCAAATAATCACTTCCATAAAATAGAAGTTGGCTTGGCTTGCACATTATGGTGGGAAAATATATTATTTTCCTTTTTCAGATACTTTCCCGTTTCTGTAAGAGGCTATTAAAGAAACAATTCAACTATTTCTATTCTAATTGCCTAGTTTCCATTTTAATTGATGTAAGGCATTTAAGATCCTGGTTTAATTTGGATCCTTTCCTATTCGCTTATATTAGGACTATGATTTTATTTATATTCTTTCCTATTTGTTTAAATTCAGATTCAGATTTGATTTTGGTTTAGGATTTATTTTCAAAAATTCTTGTAACCAACCCTATATAATGTACTCGTATCCAATAAACAAATATCAGTTTTGATACAATTGGTGAGAGAGTTAATTCTCTTTGGTCCATTCAAACTCTTCGAACTTATCGGATTTCTGTGGCATTCAAACTCTTAACTTATCAATCAGACCATCCATACTTGATTATGAAACACATGGGAAGTCAAACTATAAATGTGAATTTTAAAAGAACAAAGAAGAAAAGGGTAATGACTTTCCAAATCATTCAAGAGAAGAGGACTTTTTGGCCAAATCTTTGTTGGCTTAGCAATTATAAAGGGGCGAGGCTGCATTATTTTATGAAGAAGCCGAAAGTTTTTCTTGTAATATAAGTTAGGAGTTTATTCAATAAAATGAGTATTTTGTTTATCAATATAAGTAGCTACATTTTTAAGATAAGATGAAAGGTGAAACTCAAAAAATTTAATGATGAAATTAATCCTCTCTCAAGTAAGTAAAATTGTTTTAGTTTTTAATTACATGCTTATAATATAAATTTTTTCATCAATTATTTCATTTGTTTTAAAGGAATAAATTTTTTTTCTACAATTAATTTTATTTAGTAATTGACAACTAAATTTTTAGATTCCTTATAATTCGACTGCGAACTCACCAGGTTATATTATAGTTAGACACTTTTATATTTAAAAATACCAATACTTTTGAGTCGTGTTAATACACAAATTAAAAAAACTCAATGAACGCCCATTTGGACCTTCGGCTGGCACTAAGCCCGACCTGACTAGCCTTTTCAGGGCCAGCCGAAATGCAAATGAATATCAACAAGTTATAACACAACATAAAATTTGAATGATGGGGTTCTATCAGTTTAAAAATTAATATACCACAATAATCCTGGTGTTTGACAGCAGTAACGTCTGCTTCCTCTCTCCAATCTTTAGACTGAGGCACATCTCCAAGACAATGAGACTTTTGAGGTTGAACAGCTTTACCAACATGAAGGAGAGGGCGAGACACATTCAAGTGAAAACGAGCAATAAGCTCACTATAGGTGAGGTCTGAATATTAGTTTAGTCCCAATATGAGCCTTTATATTGTTATGTTCAGAAAAACATATAATTTTTCTCAAAATTTTGAGGCTATGTAGCTTTTCATGCTCAGAAGAATATATTTTGTTCTGCTGCTTGCACCATGTTTGAAATTATTCAGTAGTATTCAAACAACAATTGAGAGGAACAATTGAGTGCAGTGGTACAAAAAATTAGAAACTATAGAGGCTTCATGGCTGAGCCTGACCAGCAAGCAACCATCCTTTTGCTCCCCTTCTTCTCTCCTTTGTTAAAAAAGCTGGTTTAAAGAAAAAGAGCTAAAAGTGTAGGGTTTTCTTAATTTTTATTTTCTTAATTTTAAATAAAAATAGAAATGTGGGCTGAAAGTATAAGGTTTTTTATCTTACATTTTTTTTCCTTAAAATAGACTTGGGCCTTTTATTTAAAAAAAAAAATTGAAACTTCTAAGACCCTTTTAAAATCCTTATGACACCCCCTCCAAATTCTATTTCCTAAAATACTCCTAATTTAATTTATAAAATAAGAACTCACATAGTAAATTCCATAAAATTTCACCTTAACAAAATATGTCTTTTAAAATTTATTTACAAGGTATGTAAAAATATTAAAATTTTAAATTATTTTCTTCTTTTTATATAGTTTCTATTTGCATAATTTTAAACTCTTAAAAATTATTTTTTCAATTAAAATATAAATATATATTATAAATAGGGTGGATGTAAAAATTTTGTTAAAAAATATTTTATTTAAGTATTTAATTAAATTTTTATTTAAAAAAGTAATGAATCACTTTATCCTTAGTTATTCAGAAATTTTGGGTAATTTTATTTAGAAGGGAATTTTATGAGAAATTTTTTAGGGGTGTAAAAGGCTTAAAAAAAAAAAAGCGCTTGGTCCTTAATAGTTAAAAATATTATTTGAAGTCCAAAAGTGTAGGGTCTTTTCAAAGGGCCGGTCAGGCAAAGTAACAACTACCGTAATTTATCGACTGCCCGATTCAATATGTGGCCCCACCACTACTCACGAGCCGTTAAAATTAGCATAGAGGTAACAGCATTTGTGAGATCTTGACGTTTCCACACTTTCGAAAGTAAATTAAGGATTGTTATTCTAATTTAGGGTAAAAATAAACTAAAGAGAAATAATATTTGTCCTTTTGTAATTATAAAAATGAAATTTATCAATTTTCTTCTTACTGAAATTAATATATATATTACTTACTCTCTACTGTTTTCATAATAATCAATAATTCTCTAACAATATAATTTTATAATATTATTTTTGTTTTAAAATATATTTTTATTCATATTTATTATAGATTAAATAAATCATATAAATAGAAATTAAAATAAAAAACTTAAGTACTAAAAATAAGAAATATATATTTCGATGTGAATAAAAAATTAATAATTAGATATTTTCTTGTATTTTTTGTCATTTTATAAACATTTTCTTATAATAAATATATAAAATAATAAAAATACAAGAAAAATATGTTAATATTAATTTTTTTTCACATTGGAACATATATTTCTTATTTTTAATACTTAATTTTTATTTTAACTCCATAAAATTATTTACTTAATTTATAATAAACATAAATAAAGCATATTTTAAAATAAGAGTAATATTGTAAAGTTATGCTGTTAGAAGGGTTATTGGATATTATAAAAATAATAAGAAGATAAGTGGTATATATTAATTTCAATAAAAAAAAATTAACAATCTTATTAAAATTAATAAAAATTAATGGAGTAGGATCTTATTCGAAACATTCCCTCAAGCAAGTTACTATTTCAATACACCAAAACTGGATGTAATAACAAATTAATCACACTTGGTTAATTACATATTCAACTTTATTTAGAATCCATTCCCATAACTCCGGCAACAAATATCTGTATCTGAACATAAAATCTCAAACTACTCAAATATAATTTGAGACCGAGCATAGAAGAGCTTATTAGTTTACGGCACTTGCAACCGATTTGAACAAATTGTGAACTCACGGAGTCATAGAAGAAAAACCCAGCAGCATGGCGTTACATAATTATTTATTAAAGATCTGTAAAAGTTCTATGAAGCATTAAAGGATCTAAACGATAAGCACAGATTAAAAAACATGGTCGTATTGGGTTGCCTATACCTATCCTATCAATCAATGAAAGTTACAAGTTGATAGCTGGTAAGAACTTGAACAAACGCCATGTTTGTATACTACAGATTTTGCAATCGAACAATACAAGCTCCACACCAAGGTAGGCATAGGTTTCGTAAGTTTTAACATAACCATTGATCATTTCATAGAAGAAACATAATCAGCAATTTTGCCACAATTGAAAACAAAGAAGAATGTAAAGGATGATACAAAGAGACTAAAAGATCAGTATAATTGGGTTATTCTACAAGAAGACCATTGCTCCATTTAGGATTGAGGTTGGATATTAAAGTGTTTGGTAAAAACTAACAATTCTACTTTAGAAATTAAGTTGATTTGATCTTACATTTGTATAATGAAAATTTTATTATATCTTTACCTATTTTGTAAAAATTATATTTACTAATGCTATTAATTTTTACAATTTTTACAAATGTAATTTTTACAATTTTTACAATTTTTTTTAGTAAATATAATTTTTACAATTTTTTTTATACTAACTATAGCTTAAAAGATAAAGTATAAGTTACAGCACTTCAATACTAAACAAAACCTACGAAGATAGAACAGCAATGAACAAACAAAAAATGTAGCATCACACCTTCACATTTTGTACCTTGAAAACAGAAACTACCAACTTAAGATTAACCACATCAACTTACTTTTGGCTTCGAACAGGAAGTTGCCGGAAGCAAGTTCAAACGAACTTTCTTCTTTACAAGTTTAAGTCCGCAATAGTTGAAAATGTAGATGCATCTGGCATTACTTTTTTCTCCATATCCTGTGAAGGAGTGCAACCGATGAAGGTGTCCCATTAGATTTGACGAAACCATACATCAGTGCATTGAATGTAAATTACATGAGGCCCCACACCCTTTTCTTCCATATCCAGCTTCAAATCACTAGCCTTTTTCTATTTGCCATTGGTCATGATGTTGTAGGTAAACCCAAGCTACCAAGTATTTGCTGACGCCACATTTCATAATACTTCTGATTTGCCAAAATCATCAAAGAGAAGTTTTGGGTGTCGCGTAAGATCGATCTGATTGAAAGGTTGCAGCATGCAGAAAATCATAACAGAAGAAACAGAAGCTGCTATTTAATAACATTTAGAGTAAAAGAAAAATGTCATACACAAGCAGACCCTAAAGAATGAGCATTTCTACCAAATGCTACTTTCCCATTTCATTACTTCCAAAACAGAAAAAGGAAATGAAGAGAGTGAGAGAGAGACCGCATCATAAAGGAGAACTATAGAGTTTTCAATAACAATGGATGAAATTTATGTGATCCAACAATAACTGCAGCGAACGCGTTGGCAGGCGCCGTGTCTGCAAGTAGCACCTGAACATGCCATCAGTATGGAACACTCCTCCATTTTTTGTGTGCAACGCTCCGTATTTTTTAATATGAATGCGATTCTCCAAATCCCCCATTTAGGCAGAAGAAAACATGCTACTAAATCACCATTCAACTCATCTATTTACATTGGATTCTTGAATTTTGGAAGTGAGTTGAAACTAATTGCATTCTTTACGAGCAAGTCCACAACGATTGAAAATATAGATGATGCAGTTGCGGGTTTCAGCACTAAGTTCTCACTCGTTATTTCTTATATCACGAAATAAGTCTACTGCCTGCAGAATGCAGCCATTCTTGCAGAGCCCATGAACAAAAATAGAGTGTGTATACTGTATACCAATCTGCTACCACACCATTAAGCTGCATCTCCTCAAAACATTTTCAAAACCTGACGTATTTCAAAAAGGCCAAGAAAGAAGGTGTCATTTCCCTATAAAGACTTAAAGCTTCCTCTACTTCCTTATTCTTGCACTGCCCCCATTAATCAAAATACTGTGACTAAAAGCATCCTGCTTGCACCCCTTGCTCCCCATAGAAACAAGTAGTTCCCTTGCACGATCAAATCTATCCGCTAAGCAAAAGCCATCCATTAATGCGTTACAAGTAGATGTGTCAGGATTCACTCCTCTCTGAATCATCAATTCTGCCAACCCGTTGGCTTCGTCCATCCTTCAGTTCTTGCAGAGCCCGTCTATTAGCATATTCAAACACACAACATCAGGCTGCACCCCTTGATCCATCATATCAAAAAACAAACACTTAGCCACATTGGGTTTAAGAATTTTGTGAATTTTTTTTTATTTTATAATATCATTTATCATTATGGTACATTTTGGATGAACTATTTTGATGAAAAAAATCTTCACGAACTTAGGTGATAATCATAAATTATCTATTAAAAATGACAAGTCAAATATCATATCACTTAAACTGTGTATCTCAACCATACAAGTATAGCATGAATCTATGAAAAAATCATTTCTCTTGTTGATGTCCATAAATTGAATTCAAGTGATTGCTGTTTAGACTGCGTATCCCTACTAACGTTTTGTTATAGAGTGGGGCTATTTTTAACAAGTTTTACACAGCTATCATCTAATTTAATTTTCAGAAAACTATAGAGTTTTACTTTATACACCCTTCAAAAATTTACAAATAAACCTAATTCTAGTTGCAGCTACTGCTACTGATCTCTTCTTCTTGATCCTTTTTTTTTTTTTAATTCTTCATAGTTTTCCCATCATTCTTACTGTGAAATGGTGCATGGTTTAGAGAAAGAGCTATGGGATTCATTCAAAATTAATTTGGCCACTTTCAAGATTACTTAAGAGAGCTAATGAATTAGAGAATTATGACTTAAATGGCTCTCGCCTATAGGTTCTTTCTTTTGTTATAGAAATGCTGAAAATATAATATAAAGAGGTCAAGAAGCATCAAAATAGCTAAATTCTAACAAAATTTCTGACTCGATTGGAATTGATGTTGGGAGGTTAAAAGTGTCTTTTCAAGAAGGTAAAAATTAATTTTGTCATTTGGTAATTTTTTTTTTTTAAATCACTTCATCCTAGGGCAATGAATTTCTTCTTAATGATCAATTTTATATAACAAAATAGAAGAAATAAGAATAATAAAGTACATATATTATTATTTTTAATTACTAATTATATAAGTTAGCGATCAACATTACATTTGTTGTAGTCATTTATATTATCACATTACAGTTATTTAAAATTAAGATATACCAAACACATATAATGACTTTTTAAGCTCACATCAGTTTTAAAAATAAAATTATTAGATACGTAATTGATTCTCTTCGCATCTGATTATTTTTACAAAACAACTAACAATTATTTGAAAAACTTAACGCATTACCAAAAATAACCCTAGCTTGTTTGCATATGTTTTCGTTCTGAAGTTGGAACCTCCTCAAAGTTTTCAGGTATCTTCTCGCTTGAGATTTGAGATTGCAACAGGCCATGAGGCCTCTATGCTAGTCTGTTTATACAAGATAAAACACACCATCATCAAGATTCATAACTAATCCAAATGCATACATTCCATCCCTCCTGAATTCTACTTTTGTGTACATCTGAACAGAATGAGTAAATACATGTATGACGAGAGCAAGAATTGAATGGATGATGCGTTAATGAAACAAGTCAAAAATTGGAAAGGACAATAACCACCGTTCCGGTAACAAGAATGGTGAGGGAAAGCAGATTAGTGATGGAAAATTATTGTTTTACTTTCCTAGCAAATAGACATTTATCTTATTTTAATACAATTAGGACTAGAACATACTTTCCTCTAACTTAAAAAGGAAGCATGAAGCTTAGAGTATTATGGTAGAACGCTAACAAACTCTTTCCTTAATCTCTCTTGCTGTTGTTTGATTGAGAGAAATTGACTTGGCAACAATGAACCACCATAGGAGGACAACTAAGAGAATCTTAGAGGTCATAATCAATTCAAGTGATGATAAGCCAATTCTCACCAACTTTATTTCAGAGCAGACCATTTTTTTTTTCCTTTTTTAACCCCTTCAGGGACTAGAGTCACTAATTGTACATCTTTCCCTTCCACACATTCAAAAAAAAACAAATTATGTCTCTCTTACCTTTACAAATATACTACTAATCAACCAATTTCTTGATATATTACAACCGTGTTTTATGTCTCCCTACTCAGAAGACTACAAATTCTTGTTTTGCCAATCACAATCAAGATCAATTTCAGATTTTAATCCATGCATATATGCCAATGAACCACTTTTCAAGCTACGAAATCATGTAACAAATGGGAAGAACTGAACCTGGGTTGCCGGTTCCCATTATTAATACAATCATAATCTACTGTGTCGGTCCCTACAGAAGATGCTGCAGCATGATACATTTCGTCATCTCTCATGGCAACAAAGCTCTGATGGGTTGCACCAGCCATAGGAAGGCTACCACCTTCGCAGTTCTGTAACCCCAATGTGAGAGACACCCCACTTCCACTCCCAAACCTCCCCAACTCTGACATGTGGTGGTAAGCTGCAGCTGCTGCCATAAATCTGTCGTTGCCACCACTGGAAGGAACCATTGCATCAGGAAAGAGGTTACAGTCATCAACACCGGGCCTCTGCTCTTCCCTTAGCTTTAACAACCCATACTCAGTTTCAGCTTCTCCACTTGTCTCGTTCTGGAAACTGGCCCCTGCCATTTCTATATCAGGAATACGATTGGACTTAGACTCAGTCAATTGTCCAGTACTGCACCTCTCAGCAGCTGTTGAACTCCCACTTTGTTGCAAGTCTTCCTCTCTATCCTCTGAAGCCCTCAAATCACCTCTAGTTGCTTTGGCCGCATTCTCAGACGAAGAATTAGAGTCCATCTCTGCATCGGCGAATTCTTCTTTGTACATCTCTTCGACCATTGGCTTCCAGAGGCGGACTCTGGCATTTATAAACCAATTTGAAACCTGATCAAAGCAACAACAATCATGTTATGTGGAACATAAAAACAGATGCATGTACATTTTGTGATATTGTCTGACGATACGCATGGCACCATCTGCATCAATAATGATAAAAATACAAGGGGACTTCAGGGAATTATCATAACAATTTGCCATTACCTTCCTTAAATCCATGAGATGTTTTATCATAATTAGACAGATTTCAATGTAATTAACATAAAAAAACAACTAAACAAATATAACATAAAATGGCTTCACAATACTTGCCATGACACTGACTTCTCAACATTCTCCCAAGTAAATCCAGTATAATCTTTCTTAACACTATTCATTTGCTATACTGTGATTCTGAGATGATGGCCGACAAATACAAGATACAAATCAGAACTCTACCAATTGAAGAAAAGCATGATCAGCATTGCACTGAGACAACCTCATATCTGCCTAGCGAATCGATAATAAGGTGATTTAAGTAATTTTACCTGACTTCTAGTCAAGCCAGTCTGTCTTGCCAGCATAATTTTATCAGTATCCTTTGGGTAACTAGCAGACAAAAAAAAAAAAAATTAACAATCAATATAACAAGAAGAAAACAACAGGATCCTTTGATGGCACATAAATATTTTTGCAGGAATAAGCAAATCATCAGAAAAATAATAAAAACAAGAGGAAAAAAACAGTTTAAGGTCAGGGATTTACGGATGAAGGAAATGCTCAAATAGCCAGGCACGAAGAATTGAGACAGAGCTCTCAGGCAGCCCCCTTTGTGGCCTCCAGGCATGTTGTTGCATCATACCGAGGTGCTGAAGTGCCCGCTGTTGCCTGAGCTGCTGATCCACATATCTGAGGCGAGTTATTCCAACACCTTTACTGTTTTCAGAATTCTCTTGCTCTCCAAGGCTTTTGCGGGTTGCTCGAATTTGGCCGCAGATAGCATCACGCAAACACCTGAAGTGACGGGAGATGGTCTGCAGAGCTAATGCTGTGTATGGTTTAGCTGCCCCACATCCAGCTATCACATCAAATGATGACACTACTATTTGCATCTGATGATAATACTGTTTATACCTTCTATCAACCTGTGAGAACAGAGAATTTGTTAGGATCTAACAATTGCGATGTAATATATAACTAGACTAAGCATGCATTCATAATGCATAGTTTTGTGTGAAATATTTCAGAGGTAGACTCAAATAAAGTACAGAAAATGAATATTTCTGAATTTTGGAGTTCTGGTATCATTAATAACCTTAGGACAACTGAATGGTCTTGGCTCAAATGAGTAGTGATTTCTCCTCTCTCACTTGGACTAGTAATCAACAGAAAGTATACACAGACAAATTGGACTTTATGTTTCTTTCTTCTTCAAACAGGATGCTCATGAACACTTAGATCTGACTCCTTCAATTTAAGAGTTCAGTCATTTGAGATTGCAAAACAAATAAAAAGATTTTGCTTTTTTCTAAAATGACTTGGTTAACAAGTTTCTCCGTACAGAGAAAGACTTACACTAGCAACAAAAATCATCCATTTTGCATTCAAGGTGCCAGAAACTGGAAGAGAATAACTGGATATGATTGCCTCAGAAAGATGTTAGGAAAACTGTAATGATTTGACGTTACCTCATCTAACATGGATAAAAGCTTTGTCAACTTGTTCTGCAATTCTTGTCTTTCAGCATGTGAAAGCTCATTCGGTGAATTACTGGGAGATTCTTGAGTATTTGAAGTAACATCTTTTGATCCTCCATCACCATCCTTGGAATTGTTCATCCGTTGCTCATGCGTGCTTTGGCTTTTCTCACCATCAGGCTGCCTCAGAGCTTTCCGAACATTAACAACTTCGTCTAGCAATTGTTGGGCTGCCTTGAGGTATTTGGAACTAGGAATGGCTCTTGCAATGCTCGGCATTCCATATGGAGACAAATCCCCTTTACCATCCTGATTACCTCCAGAAGTACCGGCTGGTAGATAATCAGCATTTCTTGATTGTTCATCTGTAGAAGGTCCATTCCTGCCATTGTCAGCAGAAATTGATGAATTAGAACCCAAGAATGAAACAAAGCCTGCACTGGGATTCCGATAGGGGATGGAGGGCATTTGAATTCCTGGTGGAATTTGTGTCCCCAGGCTGAGAGATAATCCCTGACCCTGCAAGTTCTGTCCACCGTGAAGCATGCCGGTAGAACCACCCATTGGGTGCATAACTAACATCTCATTTCTACTGTCCCTCCATGCATTGAACTGATGCTCCACAATTCGAGTTCCACCAAGATTTGAGAACATTTCTTGTTGCTGCGGGGTTGAATGCGAAGCTTCCACAGACTGGATGTCAATGCAGTTATTTTGCTGCTGAGAACTTCCGGCCAATGCATCAGAGTATGACCCCGAATTCATATACATCATTACATTACCAGGAAGAACAGGTGCCTCTGGATAAGAACTAGGCAAAGATTCCCTTAAGTATATCATTGGCGTGCCTTCTCTTTGATTACTTGAACTAGTGAAATAAGTGGCCATATTTGTGTTATCACTAGAGCATCCTGCAACATTATGAAGATTAGATTATAAAATCATCTTCTCAGCTGAAAAATTGACAGTAGAAATCATTTCCAGTTATCAACAGCTTTGAGAATGTTCTAAAATCAAATTAACAATTTTTTTAGATCTGATTCTGAATAATAACTTCATGCCATGAACAAACCTTAATAGAACCATTGCAAAAATTTCAACATGAGGTAACTACTCCAATTTCATTGCAAATTACAAGCAGAAGGAGCAATTCACAGAAATAGATCACATAAGCCTGTATAACAAACAAAGCCAAAGATTCTACTAGTGGGATAAGGAGTTCCAATTTGCAACCGCAACAAATAGGCAATACTCATAAGCTCAATAACAAAAAATCAATCTCTGTATGCATGATAGCAAAATATCCATACATCATACATAAATTTCATAGGCTTTGAAAAGGAAAAAAAAAAACAGCATGCAAGCATCAAGCCAGAAGAAATCTTAAATTAGCTCTATAAAAAAACTTAAAATGGAAAAAAAAAATAACACTTTCAGCCATATGGACATACAAAATTAAGTTAACCTTCACCAAATAAAACGAAATTTCAACAGAAAACAAAAATTACAAAAATCCCAGAAAAGGTTCGAAATTTCCCCAAAAAATAAAAAAATAAAGAAGGTAACAAAGGTAAAGAGTGAACAAGACAAACCCACAAGCCGTAAACAATTTTCAAGAAAGAATATAGTTTACTTTCTTATGATCATCATCATCCAGGCAAAGAGAGAGTTGATAAAAAAATAAAAATCGATAGACTTCTTATATATGATAAGGAAAGATAATGAAGAAAAAGTCAATACAACAAGAATAAAAAAATACCTGGAAACAAGCAATAGTTGTGGGTGCTGTGGGGAACAGAAAAGCTTGAAGACACCACCAGATCCACTGTTAACAAAATCTTCAGAAAACAAAACACTTTCTGATCCCAAGAACCCAGAAGTACAACAACAACAACAACACAACGCTTCACTTTTCATGAAAATATTGCTCATAATACCGCAAGAAAAATAAACAAACCCAGAAGAGAAAAACAAAATAAAAACTAACAAATCTTCTTCTTCTTTTTTGCCCCAACCCTCTAAGGTAGTAACAGTTATATTTCAAGGAGCAATAAAAAATTTCACTTTTTGCTCTCCCTCTCTCTTTCTCTTACCAATCACTCTCTTTTCATCATTTCACCAATCCCCACGTGAAAGATTCAAGACACATACTCATGTACTTGTACATACATACATGAAGCAAAAGCAATTCTTGATTTCTTTTTCTTTTTCTTCTTCGTCCCTCTAAAAGTCTCTCAAAAAGAGAAATATAATGAACTCGTCTTTTTTCCTTTTAGGTTCTTGCTTCAAACCCAGTTGTAGCAACAGAAGTAGTTGGTGCTTGACCTGCTTTTGCTTTTAGCTTTAGCTTCTGCTTCTTCTGCTTCTGCTTGTTGCTGTTGCTGTTGTTGTTGTTGTTTGTTGTTTCATTGGCTGTTAAGGAGTGTCAATCTCTAACAACCAGTTGGTAGACCTAAAACCCCTTCGTTAAACCTCCTCTTCTTCTTCTTCTTCTACTTCAATGGCTGTCTCTCTCATAATCCTTGCGCTTAAGCATGGAAGGTCTGGTTTTTTTAGCTGCAATATCCACCTTTTATCTATTTTCTTTTGCTTTTTGTTAAGTTGTTTTATTTTCTAATTTCCAGTTTATTTATTTAAATTTATTTTTGTATTTTTAATATAAAAGGCGCACCATTAGGTGCCCATATCACTGCATTTGTCTTTTTGTTCTAACAAATATCCAACTTTTGCACATAGGCTCCTGTTTTTCTTTGTATTTATAATCATGTCCCTGTAGCTTTTGTTTTTGTATAATTATCCACTTTTAGGATACAGACCGTGGTCGGACCCAATATTTATACATTGAAAAGAAACACAAAAAGATGGAATGAGTTTTTCGTCAGATTACAGTATCGTATCCTAAAAGTGGATGTATAAATTATATAAAAACGAAAAACAAAAATAAAAAAGATAAAATGAGTTTTATTGAATGCTTCGAGATATAATTCTTATACGCTATTTTAATTGTCAATTTGAATTTCAAAAGAGTATTCCAAAGGATAGTCGAGTGTGTCCACTTTTATTTTTAGTAAAAGTAAGAGAAAGACAGAAATTGGGAACAGAATATTGTTCACACTAAATTTGAGGAGAATTAATTTAATTTCTATATTTATGTTTGGTTTATCATTAGTTACCTTTACCTTATAATTTGGACATTGTTAGATTTTCTTAATTTTTATTGATCTTCTTGACTATTTTTCAACGTCCAAACTGTGGCATACGATCCACCCATAATTGGTTGGAAAATGAGAGGAGAGGAGGGGAATAAAAAAAAAATGAGAAAAAAATAAGATTAATCTCAATTTTATTATTTAGTTTTTATATAGAATTCATGTTCTTTTCTTTTATTTCTTTCTTTTCCCCTCCTTTTTTGCTTCCCTCGTTTCCTTTCATTTCTTCATACCAAATACGTAAGAACGCCTTAATTGGACCTCTTTGAGCTTGGGGGGAAACAAGATGAGAGGCATGAACAAATTTAAAAATAAAAAATAAAAATTCGTTCTCTTTGTTTAAATTGGAAATTATATTCTAGAAACTTATTGTTATTTTAGGGAATTTTTTTTCCCAATACCCATCCTTTAACCACTTAATAGGTTCGACTTGATTTGGTCATACTCATTACCCACCTTAGATGCTTGAATTATATACTATGTAATAGATCTAATTGAAGTGAAGGTAGTCTTCTCCATTACCCATGAGTGAGGAGTAGACATCCCTCGAATATTTGTGAGGGTTAAAATCTGGGCAGAGCTCCATTAGCATTGATGTCAGTTGGTCCCAGTAATAGTCTGATTTGTAAATATCAGTAATAATCTCATGTATATGAGTTGTAATCTGAGCAATAGTCTCATGTAATCAAAAAAAAAAAAATTGAAGTGATTCAGAAGGGGTCTCCATAATTCCTTCACTCAATGTAATATTAGCATTTCTCATTAATTAGAGAATGAGGTTTAGAATTTCTTAGTTAGAAAATTAACGATGTCAGTAAAATTCATTTTTTTTCTCAATAAAACTAATTAATTTTACATGAAGAAAAAAAATTTCCTTTCACAAAATCGCAATATAGTGAAGGGCAAAAAAAAAAAAAAAGTTCCATAAGAAGTGTAAGATTCGAACCTATCGTTTGCCTAACCCACTAAAATACAATTCCAATACTTTTGTTTGTTTGTTTGTTTTTTCCTCCTCTTTTTGATTTTGAAATTTATGTACTTACAAATTACAATTTAAACGGCATGCCCTCAAGTGGCAAAATGAGCGAGGATTAAGATAGGAATGAATGGGAATATGGCATGGCCTTTTCAAAGTAGTATAACTTTTAGGCATGTTAAAAAGATTTAACAAAAAAATGTTCAAAAATATAACAAAAAGAAAGTTAGTTTCGTACAAAATGTATTTTTTTAAAAAAATCTTTGTAGCTTTAATTAGAATGAAAGGCTAAAACATCATGGTTTTCATGATCCATTTTAATTTATTTAAAATTTGAATATAAATTATGAGAAATGAATTTATTAGTGTAATTGTTGTCTAGTGACAGATAGTTATTTACTTATTTTTAAATTTGTACATTTTCGATGAATTTGAAGTTCAATATTCAAACGACACAAAAATAAGTGAAAAGGAAAAGACACTTACACTTCAACGTTTAGAAAAAATGATCACAGAGACCCTCAAAATTTTAATAAGAAATACCAAGACTCCATTTTGATTATAATATTCTTTGGCTCTATTAACTCAAAAATTAACTCCAATATTAATAAATAGAAAATATAATATTAAAATAAAGGTAACAATATATGCATTTTGAAATAATTTCAATATTTAAAAAAATTTAATACTTTATATCTTATGTTATTTAAATTAAATTTTATAATAAATAGAAACATAATATTAAAATAAATATATAAAAAATTAGATTATTTTCAATATTATATAAAATAATTTTAATATTATTAATACACTAGACATATTTAATTAATTGTAAAATCTATTTAACCTAAAAATTTATTTTAATTTTTATAATAAATTCAAATATATTACGAAAATAAACATATTAATTTACATTCCAAAAGTCATTATTTCTATTAGACAAATTAAACTATTTAAATTATATTTTTGTTTGATAAAAAATCTAAAATTAATTTTTTAGATATTATCTATAAAATATTATAATAAAAG
>NW_006262022.1:6034208-6080023 GCF_000493195.1 Citrus x clementina
AGAAACAGCTATAATTATGGGGATTAAGTTCAATAAATTACTTAATAAAAACAATCCAAACAGTAATTATATTACATGCATGCTTTATGGGGAAGCTGCAGCTTCAAAATGTGCTATTATTAGTAAGACACGAAGACGTTTGGACATTTTTACATCACAATCAACTTTTGGACTAATCAACTGGCATAATTTGATCTAAATTTTTAAAAATGAATAGTAACAATAATGTCCATTGATTTAAGTAACCCAAGCTCCATTTGATATAATTTTTTAAATAGAACTTATTGAAATAGAGTTCTTATTAATAAATCTTTTATAAGTATAGCTTATATTAAAAAAAATTAATTATTTGGTTGTTAATGTAAGATTTTATTAAACACCATAAAACTATTTTAATAGATAAGTTTTTGAGTTGATGATATAAAAAGAATGAAATAAGAATATAAAATGAATAATAGATATTTTAAACTATTAAACTTTAAAAAAGAAAAAAAGCTCTCCAACCTCTCAAATTTTAATTTTTTATTAGTAAAAGCTTAATATCTTATCTAAACTCCAAAAACTCTTAACAAAGATGAAAAATTTTGAACAGAACTTATAAGATCAAATAATTATTTATAATCATTAGATAAACCTTATAAAACAGATACTAACACTAAAACATATCGTTATATTAATAAATGTATAGAGCATTATTTATTTACTCTTCAGATGTGAATTTTTTTTATTTTTTTTATTGTAGTTAAACTATTTATACATGTTGATAAAATACTCTTTTATAAATTTAAAAAATGGCAAAGTGTCTTTTCTTCTAACTTTTTAATACATAAATAAAATCAAATTTAACATGGAAGCAAATTCTTCGAAATATTGAATCTAAATATTTGAAAAAAAAAGAAGTTTGAATCATTGAATAAATAAAATAAGAGTAATAAACACTGCTCTCATATTGCATGCATTTGTCCTTTTATGGAAGATCGTCCAAATAGGATGTACCCACATGCTTAGATTTTCATGGAAAGTCTCCAAAAAAATCCTCACAACTTTTCAATTTTTTGACTAACATGAAGCATCAATGCATCATCACCTTCTCTCTCTGATCATCATCGTATCAATGGGGTCATTTTCTCTCTGATAGTATAAGAAGTGGCAGAAAAGATCAATTGTTTGGCAATTGGACTAAAAGTACATAAAATATTATGCAAATTGAACGATCATGATTATGGGTCCTATGAATTATGAATTTGTATGACAATAGTAGGTTTTGCAAAAATTGGTTTTGTGGACCCCTTATCTCTGCAATTTATATTATAATGTATGATGAGAATATTTTTTAAGACAAAAAAAAAAAGAAAAATCAATGGAAGTAGATGACATAAACCATGACATGTATTTGGTTGTCTCCATCATATTGTTATTGGGTAGTGATTAAGAGTTTGTGGGTCCATTTTGAGGTCACTTTGTAAATATGTTTATAAAGATTAGTTGAGATTACAATGCAATAATGAAGATTAGTAACAGCAATTGCACATATTTTATCAAAAGAAAAGTATGCAATTCAATATTAGGTTGAATTCCAATTCATAATTAACTTAACTGGAGTATGATTTAGTTTCAAGTGGGTAAGCATGATCTTATCTAAAATCAATAAGATGATTTCAACTCCATCACATATTATGAAAGTTTAATTGATTTTAATCATATAAATTAAAGTCCATCAAAATCGATGATCAATTTATGTTGAATTGACCAACTTATAAGTTATAACAAAAGTCTCTTACAGTATTTATAACTGACCCTACTATTATTTAATATATTTGAAAAGAAGTACTAAAAGACTAATTCAATAAAATAACTTGAAGCATGACACACTACCATTTTTTTTAATGGTACCAAGTTGAACATTTTAGCAAAACTTTAATAAAACATAATTAATTAATAAGGTTAGTTGTTGAATTGTTGCCACACACAACTAAAAATTATAATACCAAATATTTGAAAAATATGGCAAAAGATTTATGAAATTTTGTTGCTCCAAACAAACAAAAATGATATAATATATATAACTCACATTGTTTAGCTTGCAAGATAAAGCAAAATGCAATAATTAATTAATGAGATCCGTTACCGACCCTCTATTAGCTGAAAATTGAAGGAACTGGGCAGACTAGTAATTAAGTAGAAGTGGAGGGGCAACAAGAGAAACGAGGAAGTAAAAGCTGCCTGGGATCGGAACTTTGACGTAGTAAGTAGGGGCTTGATGAATGGATACGATAGCAGGGTGAGAGGAGGACACGTGTCATTGGATTCCGTGAAAAGTGAAGATGAAATCTAAGGTAAATAATAATAAATTAAAAAGAAGAGATGTGATTGGCTGACAAGGCGTGATATCCCAAGATTCACTCTCATCCCTACGTATGATTTCGTAAGTGGGTTTCTGATTTCCTGACACAAAGCTTCGGCCTTAGTCTTCCGATGAGAAAATGAGCGAAACCCCTTCCCCCAACCTTTGTCTTTTAAATTAACAAAATGGATCGAATCCTAAAACCTTCCAAGTACAGATTTTAATAAAATATGAAAATATTAATAACTAATAACAAAGCATAAATTTTAACATATTAATAAATAAAAATATAATATCTAATACATTAAAATCTATAATTTTTTTATATATATTTCAGAATGATCTCATTACAAAGGATATAAAGTTTTTCAAGTGTAGATGTCTAAAAATCGATTCTGTATAGTTTGTTATTATATCATATGGCATTATAGTGTTTTTAGTCACTTAATTATTTGTGCCATATAGTATAATAGAGAATTCGCATGAAATCCTACGTCTGAGAATTTATATGTGTGTACATGTTTTTTTTTTTGGAGGATAATAAGTTTAAATTGTATATTTATATAAGTTTAAATAATAAGTTTAAGTTATATATTTATATACATATATCCTTAACTCATTATTCTCCCAAAAAATAATACATGTGTATAAACTTTTAATAAGGGATTCCTAACTGCATTAAATCAAGGATAAGTTAAAAAATAAAAAATACATATTTTAATATACTAAATGACAAAAAAATATTGTATTGCCATCTATATTTTTTAATCATTTAATTTATCCCCTACTTGATAATTTTCCTACACACACACAGACATTATTTTTGAATTTAAATTTTCAGAATTAACATGATGAAAACTTTGTTGCTTTTTCCATAATTTTTCATTTACGTTTTCAATTAATAATGATTATAAAACATTATTCACTTAATGAATAATTAATAGTACTCGAAATCCCAATATTAAATAACCACCAAGTGTAAAATGATATGATTAGCAAAAAAATTAATTCTGAAGAGGAATTGAATGTATTTTAAAATATTAAAGTGGTTTTGATTAGTTTGTTAAATAGCAAAAGGATTTTTACTCTTTTTCCTGCTTTTTAGGCTGCTTTATTTATTTATTTTTTCAAAAGATAAAGGTAAATTAAATCTTGTGCTCACTTATGTGATCGAGATTGTGACTCGGTCTTGCCAATATCAAATCGTAAAATCTTGTTATCTTTTTTTAATTTTTCTCCTCATATAATGGTGTCTAGATTGAATGGTATGGTATCACACGACACTGTGGTTGAATCATGTGAATGATCATTAAATATTTTATATTACCTTAATAAATTTGGTTATCTTTTAATTATTATATATATATACACAGTAAAACCTCTTTATAGTTACAATATTGAGACCGAATTAATTTTAAACGGGAAAATAAGGCTTGTCCTCTGTTGTTTGAAAATTTTGAGTAAAACCCACCTCATATTTTAGAATAGATCCTTTTGTAGTTATAATAGTATTAACTTTATATATCATTTACTACTCTACTCCTATTCTTGATGTAAGGTGGGTTTAATTTTTGTTCATCCAACAAACGTTATAAATTATTTGAAAGTTGACAATCATGTTGAGTATAATAAGTCAAAATAGGTTAAGATAAGAGATAAAAGGCATCCATAATTACCTGAACATTAATCAAGTTTTAATGTTAAATTACTTCTTCTTTATCAAGTTAGTTCAAGCTATGGGACCCTAATTGAGCTAGCCTGGGAAAAATGAACCCTAATTTATGACTATTTTATTTACAAAATCATAAGAAAAAAAGTGGGTATCCGTATCATCCTCCCTCCATCTCAAAAACCAACCTTATGACCCATTTCATTGAATTCGGTTGGAATTAAATTATCTTAATTATAACAAATTGATATTATTATTTTAATAATTATTTATATATATATAGTTCTTTATATAATTATATTTTTTTTCCTTTTTCTCATATAATTTACGATTAGCGTCTCAATTAAATAAACACAACATTATTGTTTATTTATTACTATTTTTATTTTGTATTCCAACTTCGAGCTCATTATTCATCTTGTTTTATGATCAACCTTCGTGGATTAAAGCTTAGTTGTTTAAATAAAAGCAAGGCAATTACTTGTCAACGAATTATGTTCCATGAAGCCTTTTTTATTTTTCATATTAAAATTCAAAAGGGTTGTAGTTAAAAATCTTTTGCTCCTTCCTAAATATTTGACCAAGCTCATTGTTGTTAAGAAGGTAAAAATAAAAAAGTTTTAGAGTTTCAAATAGGAAAATTGCATGTTGAATGAATGTACTAGATCAAAACAAATAATGTTATATTTATTTAATAATAAAGTATTTTTAATAATAAATCACATTATATATACTTTAATAAGGGTGTTTAAATTACCTTCTAAAGCACATGTAATCCTACCCTTAGATTTTTTTTAATCAAATAACTATGAATTAAATTTGTCTCAACTTCAAAATTATAAATGTAAATATTTACATACTTTAGGGTCGAAACTGAACTTAATACTAAATGTAATTATTATTTTTTCTTGAACAGAGCTTTAAAATTATAGATTAAATCACACCCGTAAAATAGCACACACCAAACGCGTTCTAAGAGAAAAGAGGAATCGATAAATATTATATAGTTTTCATAAGATGGCGTGCCGACGGCCAAACTTTGAATAATGGGCGCCTAAAGCCCTAAATCATATATATATATGATTATATATTTTTTATTGCAACTTATTATTATTTTTATTACAATTGTTTAATAATTCATCAATTATATAAAATTTTATATTATTTTAAGGGTACATTTGGTTGAGCCCTTTTTATACCAAACTTTAATTAATTAAATCTCGGCGGGCCACTAAGCCAAACCTGGGCCGGCACGTTGGAGTCTAATAATCCAAAATAATAATATACCTTCAATAATCAAAAGAATTAGATATATTTATTACAAAATTATATTATTTTCCCAAATCAACTAACTCATAAACAATTAAAAAATTTTTTGCATTGAAATGTTCCAGCTGTAATAATTTTGTATTCCAAATTTTAATTATTTATTTAATTGAGTCGGTAATGTTACTATTATTGTCATTTTGGTTAATTGCATTGAAAAATAGATTGTTCTTGTTTGACAAGTAATCACTTAAAGAAATTAAAATTGCAATCAGGGGACACGTGTCGATGATCAATGAAACGCGTAATGAATTTTATACAATGATGTGGGTCCCATGTTGCTTTTAAAAATCGGATCAACAAATTTCGATCATCCAAACTATCCAATGGTATGTGTGTGCTTAAATGGGGATCAGTTCCAATTCCATCACTTGGTGAGGTCAGCAGGGACAAATTTGGGGCCCACTTGTAATGACAGTGGGGCCCACATTGGACGCGAGGGGCCAAAGGGTCTATTCAGACTCTTCTTCGTCTTCGCCTCTTTGCTCTGTCCGCTTTATTTTTGTTTTGTTAGTTGGGATTTGTTCTGATGCGGTAATGCATGCAATTCGTCAAAAACACTTGGAGATTTTTATAATTTATTAACAGATTATTTTCCCTCATTTTTTTTATAAAAAATATGACTATGAATTCTTTCTTTATACAAAATTATTTTGAAAGCCAAATGAAAAAATGTCTTATAATTTTGGAATCCTGTTTAAAAGAGAATGCAAATATCGACATTTCATAATTAATACATATTTTTCACAGA
Organism: Citrus x clementina; assembly: GCF_000493195.1. NCBI lineage: Eukaryota > Viridiplantae > Streptophyta > Magnoliopsida > Sapindales > Rutaceae > Citrus > Citrus x clementina. The sequence goes on from NW_006262022.1 coordinate 6,040,299, forward strand.
TTGTACTATAATCTATTAATAATGAAATTTAAAATTATCGAGACTCTTCGTAAAGAGCACCGACATAGTATAATTTAGACATCTAAACTTCAAGTAAGTAAAATTTACTTTCAAATAATTGAAGGAAAATATTTTCTCACCCATGCTCTAGGAAGGACTTGAACAATTGGTATCCTATTACTTTAAATATAAGATTTACAATATTTTGTACTATAAATTACGTAATTTATTATAAATTGTACATTTTATGTTACAAAATTTAAGCTTAGTGTAATTCTTAAAAAAAAAGAAAAAAAATTATGTCTACAGGACAACAAAACACTATAAAGGTTATTATGATGCGAATGGAGTGTGATCTTTGTTCTCTTTCACCTAACAACAAATTTGGGCAATTCCACTTTCACTGTGTAGGCTTTGCTTTAGCACTTAAATGGAGAAAAAACCAAAACTCCTGCTCATGCCAATGTATCCTAAGTTTGGTTTCTGTCTGCTCGCAGTTTCTGAAATTATTTTGACCATTTGGTGGTGACTTTGGGGCCACTCAAAATCTCTGTCATGATTATGCACTTTCAGTAATGGAGCTTCAAATTCATTGTATCATATTGCTAATAGTGAGATCCTCTTCACAAATCACGATGAGCTAAAATGTCCTAAGAAATAACCTTCCCCTCCATGGACCTAAAAGGCCGAAACTGCCCATTTCATCCCCCACTTAAAATAATAATAATAATAACAACAATGGCCTAATTGAGGTAATTGTTGTCCGTCGATGATCTAAAAGCGCATGCAAAGTTGCAAACGATTTATTTTATTTTTAACTTGCACAAGATTTATTGAAAGTTGCAGTTATATTTATGTGACATACACGGAAATTTTTTTTTTCTTATAAATATCTGCGTAAATATAAAATGACAGAATAAACAACTGACTCACATCACATTACACATTACATTATATGTCATGCGAATTAAAATACAAACATTATTAATTTGGCCACAAAGTGACATGCCCATGCAAGTTTCGTCCTCCTTTTATGGTAGATCGTTTTCAACATGTACCCAAAAAAATGAAAAAAAAAAACCCTAAACTTTGAAGGGATAAGTTCCCGATCCCCGTACTGTTAAGCCTTTAATTTCCTATGGACCACACAATAGACAAAAGAACCCAAATCGATGGGCATATTAAAAGCTGTAATCAAACCTAACAAGAAAACACCATTTCGATAAGAATGGAATCAATTACCCATTGTACTTCAAAAACACACTCAATGATCCTTTATCCCCGGGACATCCCCGTAAAGAGTTAAAACTTTGATTTGACACATAAAGTTTTCACCAATCAATGAGTTGCACAAATTATTGATTTCTTACGGAAATGGGACAGAATTTCTTCAGTAATTTGCTCAGCTTTCTGTAGTTGAATATAATGCTGCGCATCCCGAATTACGACTACTTCAAGATCAGGTACGAGAGTCTTAAATTCGTCGCCCTTGATGTAATTTTCAGTCCCAAATGATTTAAATCCCATATGCTTGTCACCTATTATGAACTTCGTAGGAACACAAATCTTGGCACCCTGCCATGGTGCTGTTAGCTCCCAGTTCCTGCATCAATCCATTGATGATAAATCATAAATTCATAAACCAAAATCAAAGCTATTGCTGTGTAACGCAATCAAATATTGTGACCTAATTATGTGACACACCAAATGCAATTCAAAATGATGTTGAGTTGTGACATCTTACTTGTCCATGGCACGGTAGTAGTTCAGTGCCCCGGTGAAACCTGTTGCATTGAATTTTTCTGCCCAGGATTGCAGATCTTCCAAGTTCACCCACTCAGGTAATGAAGATGGGGTGTGAAGAAAGTCGATGATTTCAACTCCAGCGGGAGCGGCAATAATATCAGGAGCATTTACGAGCAAAAGCTTCTTCAAAACTGTCAAAGAGTCATACTTGGAGAACGATTTTTCAGCAACTCCAGGCTCCTGTTGAGTACAAGAAGAAACCAGATGGTTTATTAAGTTGTGAAACAAAATCGTGAACAACTAGAATAAATTTGTTAATAGGTTACCTGAAATTGAGAAATGTAGAATCCTTCTCCATATAATTTGGAAAATATTTCAGTTGGTTTGAGTTCCGGGGAGCGTGGCATGTAAGCAACACCTAAGTTAACAAGAGCTTTTACCCTATCTGGCCTAAAGAGGCAGAGGTTCCAAGCAATTTGTGCACCCCAGTCGTGTCCCACTACAAATGCCTGTTCAACACAACAAAATCATTTTGCAGCTTTAGGAAGTACAAATCAATTGTATTAGCTGGGGAAATTTGAATCAACCGAGAAGCTCTTCTTTTGCATTTATGTGAATCAATATAGATTTTTTTTTTCTCAATCTCTCTTTAAAGGAAAAGAACATCCCAAATTGATCCCAAAACGAACGAGTTAATGTGAGCTTATCTATTTATTTGCACAATAAAATGATTGATTATACCTGATCATTTTAGAACCAACTTTTCATTTGATAATGTTAATGATCCCAACATTTGAAACTTAATTTCAATCGCAATGCTATTTGTCACTTATTTATTAGACGATGAGTTTTATAATTTGTAAAACTATTTTAACAGCCATCTAACGAGTGAATACTACATCGGTTGGGATTTAATCACGGACTTATATAAATTAAAATGCATCGTATATGTGTACGTCCTCATACGTAGAAGTGTGGATATTTTATGAATGTATATCATAATAAAAGTTATTAGAAACGTGAGTTCTTATCCAAGTCTAATGGAAAATAGATCATATGCCATTTTATTTTTTTTTTATCGCCTTCCTATCAATTAAAAAATTTATATGTCATGTAAAATCTGTGCACGAAAGCTACAACCGTTTACCTGTTCTTCTCCAAGCTCATCCAGAAGGCCAATCAAATCGCCAACGAGATGAAAAATTGTATATGATTCAGGATCCTGAGGAGAATCTGAGTCCCCGTAGCCTCGCATATCGGGCGCAACAACATGGTAACCATGCTCAGCCAAATGATTTATCTGGTACTTCCAGCAAGACCAAAGTTCAGGGAAGCCATGAATGAGCAGAACAAGGGGTCCTTGCCCTTTTTCTGCTATGTGCATCCATATTCCATTAGTGTGAACCCTCCTGTGATTTATGTCAATCATTATGATTTCTCTCTGATGAGTTTTTTTCTTTTGGTTTTCTTGCTATGTACTTGATACATGCGGTTTAATTTCAAAGATGGTGGGCGTGTTTATATTCGGTAGATATTTCTTGCAACCTTTTATTAAACTATATCAAATAAGTAATGATACAGCCACAAACTCTTGTATAAATTTATTTTGTACAAACTGATGTGGCATGATAAGATTGGTTGAATTAAATATCACTTAGCCCACATGATTTATTTTTATTAATTTATATTTTCATTCAACCAATGAATTAATGCCACGTCAGTTTGTACAAAATAAATTTGTACAAGAGTTTGCTGCTGTATCATTACTCATATCAAATATTATCAATTAGCCTATGTTGACTTTTCTTTGATTTTGCTTGAACTATCAATGGGAGTGAGAGCATTGGCCCATTCATGGGTCCTGGAGGGGTAAGTTTTTTTAGCCCACTTGCCTACCATCGGCCCAGGTCAGGTGGCCCACAAGCAATTTAAAAGAATATATACGGTGAGATAACGTAGTTTTTAAGAAGAATTATCACAAAACTTAATGAATGATAAATTATTTGGGATGTCTATTATTTCTCCTGTAAAAAATATTTTATTTTTTAATAATTTAATTTCTTGCTGTGTTACTTATTATTATTATGTTAGGTACTTAAGTAATTAATCCATATCACGGTCGCATGATACCAAATCAATAGTATTTCCTACTTCCTAGTGTTGCTACCGTTGTTGAACTATTAAACTTGACCATGACGAAGGCAAAAGAAGCGAAAATGGTACCAAGTAATTCTTATGAAGCAAAAGAAGTGCATAGGGGCGGACCTATGTACATGTCTCAAAAGAAAAAAAGAATATATATATATGACAAATAAAAAATAAAGGACTGAATTGAATTTTTATTCATTTCTCCGTGTCTATTACTTTGGGCAGTGATATTTCCCACTTCTTTTCTGTAAAACCACCTCATTGATTAAACCAACCCATTAATAATAATAATAATTTGAATATATTTTGTAAATTCATCCCATAAATACTAAAAATACCCCTTTCTATTAATAATTATAATATTTTCTTCTCTTTTTATTTTTTAGATTTTTTTATTTTAATTTAGAAAATAATTGTTTATTTAAATATATCAATCATCCAAACCTCCATATTTGTTTTTTTTTTTTCTCTATCTGTGAGAGAAGTAAATTTATTGAGAAGTACAAGCATATTCCCAACATTTCAAAAATTCGAAACAATTTGGCATCAATTTATCCTTTTGCAATTATCATTGTAACATCTCAAACATGTTAATTCCATTTAACAAAATACAAATATCAAAAATCCATTCTCAAGTCCAAGAAATAGATCCACTGGCTCATTTGCCTTCATTACATCTTCTCGCTCGTTTCCATTAGCATCTACTTGAGCCGGTTCTAAAATATTCATAGAGTTTGCAATTGGATCAAGAATACTTGAGATGTGAACACTCGCATATGACTAGTCTTGTCTTGCACGCATGGCACACCGAGCTTCTTCCTTGTGTTTATATCACCGGATCATGATCCTCTCCTGATCTGAGCATTCCTGATTTTTTACAAATCTTGTGCCATTTGTATTTTAATGTTGGTGGATGATTAGGATTTAACTACTTTTTCTTTTTAATTTATTAACTACCAATCATATTAATATAATTTGTTCAGATAAAAATCAGATTAAGAGAGAATCTTGATCCTTGTATCACCATCTGTGGCTAGAATTTGTAGAATTTGAGACAACAATTTTGATGTGTCAACTTCTATATAAAAAAAAAAGAGCAACTTATACATGCACATAATCTCCGACTAGATTTAAACCATGAAGCCCCTAAAACAATTTTCTAATTTGCATTATCTTCATGGGATCTTAACAAAGGTTGCATGGACTTGAGGGTCTTTCGGACTTCGGATCGAAGGATTTGTTTTTGTTGGAAAATGTTTTTTTTTTTTTTTTCCTTCAAGGTTGCTGCTATTGTTGCTCTCGCTCATCATGCCCAATTAGTGTACATATGTATTTAAACACGATTTTTTTTTAATGAAATAATATCAACTCTCACTTCTTCCCCCATCAATGCAATATTAAGTACTCTTTCTTTTCCAGATTCTCCCCTTGCACATTTCGTTTTCCTCTTGCAATGTTGACTTCTTTTTTTATTTGAACGGTTAGGAAAGACTTTAAGAACGTAAAACCCTTTGGGTTTATATGGTATAATAAATTTAACTTCTAAATTACAATAGATAATAATTTAAGTAATAACTATTTATCTACCTATTTAGTCATTTGTAATAATTTTTTGTTGAATGTCACCTGAGGATAATATTATAATTATACAAAATCTGACAAGTGGGATGGTTTTATTACTTTATACAAAAGAAAATGCTAAGGAGCGAGAGGAACGAGAGAATGACGAGAGAAACGGCATTCTCTCATGCCGTTTCGCTTATCGTTCCTCTCGCTACATAAAACATTAAAATAATAAAAGGATGAATAAAAAATGAATAAAGAAAGACTGCTTTATCGCTTCGTGCAGAGAGAAATCTTATCAATATCTCCAGCCCTCACTTTCCTCTCTCCCTCACGGCTTCCGGCGTGCCTCACCAGCTTCTCTTCCTCACGCTTCCGGCTTGCCTCACCAGCTTTTGTCTCCCTCACTCTTCCAAAAGCTCCCTCACGGTCCTTTCCTTAGAAAAAAATTGTTAAACTTCCAGAAGCTCCCTCACGGCTTCCAGCGTGCCTCACCAGCTTCTCTCTCCCTCACGCTTCCGGCTTGCCTCACCAGCTTATCTCTCCCTCACGCTTCCAGAAGCTCCCTCACGCTTCCGGCTTGCCTCACCAGCTTCTCTCTCCCTCACGCTTCCAGATCCCTCACGGTCCTTTCCCTAGCACTAGTAATCTTGATTATCTTTGCTTCGTACAAAAAGGGAAGGCTCTGCACTAGTAATTTTAGCAAGCCATACGGGATGTTTTTAAACAATAGTTGATACAAGCAACTCTGAAATTCATCAACTGAGCAAATTCAAGAGGAATGCAAAGTAATCTCAATTTGAAGAAGATTTCCACCATTACACTAGATGAAAATTAAAACCAAATTGTATCTTGTTCACATGGGTGGAGTTTAAGTGAGATTCAACAATAGTCACCCTCAGAGATTTACTCTCATGTACATAACACCTGGAACAAAAGTTCACAGAAAAACTGACAGAAGGAAAATGAATTACACATATAATTCTCCACCGAAAACTAACAATCACTTTAAAAGGTGAAAAAAGTGAGCTAGGTAAGCCAATAATGAGGTGCTCATCGGTAAAGGGAGACTGCTCAACAATGTGGTTGAAGATAATAAGTAAAGAGTAGGAGAGAGGAAAGTGAAAGCTAGATTTCACGCCAAAGTTGGATTTCACGACATTTTTTTATTCATTTCTTTTTATTTTTTTAATGTTTAATGAGTGAGAGGAACGAGAGGAGAAACGGCAGGAGAGAATGTCGTTTCTATCGTCCTTCTCTCATCCCTCTCGATACCTAGCAGCACTCTTATACAAAAGGCGGGGTAAATATCACCACCCTTTTTTTTTACTTTTGGCGCTTATTTTTACGTATTTTTGTTTTCGTACTAAGTTTATTGTTTATCTATAATGGCCCCCTCTTTGGCCCCTTCAGGTTTACAAATTTGGTGTTATACCCCACTTACATTATCAGTTTCTGTGTTTATGGTCCGCTGTCGATCAAAAAATCTCGTTTCAATCATTTTGTTTGTGCCTCAACAAGTCACATGGGCCGGGTTAGCTCCAGCCCACTCTAAATCCTTTCGCATCAGCTTGCCACAGCCCGTTTACACCTCTCGAATTAGTCAGCGGAGGTTTTGGAGATTTTAGGTTCAAATCAGAAGCAGCTTCACTTGCACTTTCTTGCTTGCCAAACAGAACGATGGGAAAAAATAAGAAAAATAGAGGAGGCGAAAAGAGTGAACACAGTCCTTCGACTGTGTTCGTCAACAACTTGCCTTACTCTTTCACTAACTCTCAGGTACTTTCTCTTCTTATTATAATCAATCTCCTTGCTTCTCTTATAATAACTCTCCCAAAAAGAAAAAAATTCAAAATCCCGTCAAGTATATATTATTTTTCGTTTAGTTAAACTCATTTTTCTATCCTTATAGCAGTGAAAATAGCATTGTTCTTTCAATTTGTTAACTTTTTTTTTTGTTTCAATTTTAACCTCGTTTTGGTTTGATGATGCTTAGCTTGAGGAAGCATTCAGTGATGTCGGGCCAATCAGGCGATGCTTTATGGTTACCAAGAAAGGTAAGCATAACAACAGCTTAAATTATGCACGTGTTTTTTCTAATCCAACTTATTCACTTATTGTAAATTTATCAGCTTAGTAGAGGTTCAATTTTGTAAGGCTTAAGTTGAAATACGTTAAGTATATTTCAGCGTCATTTTCTAATGAAGTAGTTGCTTTTACGTATTCCCGTGATTCTTTGCGAGCATTTTATGTTTATTAGGTTGTTTTCATTTTGGCAACTTGATTGTAGATTTACCTGATGCTAGCTTTTTAAAGATTGAATTAATTCAAAAGCATTGCTGAAGTTTTTTAATATCATTGTTATTATTATTAGAATTGCTGGGCAAAGTTGATTTGTTATACTTATACTTTTTAAGGGGGATCTTTCTAAGTTTGAATTAGCCCTGACCACTTGGTTTGGGGCAATGTAGTGATAATTTCTGAAGTGTGAAATATGGTTTTAGAAAATTTGGCTGTGTTATAATCTTTGTTTTGTGTTTACAGGGTCAAATGAACACCGTGGCTTTGGTTACGTTCAATTGTAAGTCGGTATTTTTTCTTTCTTAAATTAAGACATTTATTTCACTCTTCTCTTTGATGCTCTTTTTCTTTGCAGTTGAGCAGTTTATCACCATTCTTCCATAAAGAATGATATTTAGAGTTTTGAAATTACTCACTCACTTCATCGCTTAGCTGTGAACTTCATCTTTTCTGATTTACATGCTTAGTTTCATGAGCATGAAAGAAATGAACATATAGTGGAAATTGTCTAAATTTCTGTTGAGCACTTGATATTTGCATGAGATATTTCTTGAATTATGATTGGTAGTATTTAAAGTTTCTGATCACTTTTACTCTTGTGCAAAATGTGCATACTTGCTAATTTGAGGAACATGAAGTCATTTACTCTTTTAATCATCTGTTTTTGTGATTAATTGATATATCGTGAGGGGAAATTTTCAAGCCTAATCTACTTTGAGGTTGTCTCATGTATGTTATTTGTATCCATTTGCAGCGCTGTTATGGAAGACGCTAATCGTGCTGTTGAGATGAAAAATGGTACATCTGTTGGAGGTCGGAAAATTGGAGTTAAACATGCCATGCATCGTGCCTCCCTGGAGCAGCGCCGTTCGAAAGTAACTCAAGGTTATGAGCATGGACTTTTAGTATCTTATGTCTCGCTTCATCATATTTAATGAATGCATTCAAATTTTTGCTAAAATTTTATCCCTTTTTCGCCAATCAATTAGAGGTTCAGGCTGATGATATAGAGAAAACAATGGATAACAAGGATGATGTAATCTCTGGGGCAGAGAAGCATTCATCAAAGTTATTGGAATCAGGTTGGGATTCGTCTTTGTTTTATCAAAGTATGTTTGTTCATATTTCTTTTAGTTTTACTATTTTTATCTAATGTCTTGAACCAAATTTCAGGGAAAACTGTGAAACCCAGAAAAGCGGCAACACTTGGCATTGACCTTGCAGATAAGGAGGACTGTTCACAGAAGCAGAGGTTCTCAATATTCTGAACCACCTTTATTTTAAAGTCAAATAGCCTTGGAGTTGAAGCAAAAGAAAATACCATGTGTTTATAAACTTGTAGTTGTTTCATGAATTGTTTTCATCATAATCACCTTATATATACTATTTTGCATCACATAGCATGCAGAAAGCTATGTTGAATGTTTTCTTCTGTCTAAATTTTCCAAGAAGGTGTCTGATGTTGCTTGTTATATGAATATTTTTTTTTCCCCTCTTTCGAATTGGGTTCAGAATCTCAATGTAAATGGAACAACAGATTTGGGTTTTACCGCACTGAAAAGTCTTAAGGAATATCTGTTGCATTTTTCCTTTGATATTGATCACTTAAATATTGACTGGCTATTTATGGAAATTGAAAATAGCAGTTGAAATGCATAACCTCCTATGAAACACCTAAGTGATATATTTTCCTGAACTTCAATTCTTTAGTTAGAATTTTGTTCTCAACTGACAAAACAAATTGTGACCATGCTATGTGTTATTTGCCTTATATCATTGCTTGGTAATTTTTGAATTCAGTTATTTATAGCAGTCCCGCGGCTTTTTAACCTTTCTTTACGTTTCATGTTCCTGTTGTGCAGAGTTGCTAGAACTGTGATAATTGGTGGTCTTCTGAATGCTGATATGGCTGAAGAAGTTCACCGTCTTGCTGGAAGCATTGGCACTGTGTGTTCTGTAACTTATCCTCTTCCAAAAGAAGAACTTGAACAACATGGTAAGGCCTTTCCTTTTTCCCTTGATTCAATATCTTAGCTTAGTGCTTGAAACAGATTTTGCTTGTCTATGCCATGCAAAAGTTATTCCGATTTATGAATCCTGCAACCGCATAATGAAATTGAGATGATAATGCTTATGCCATTCACTTAGAAATCAGAAAATTGAAACATTAGATCAGTGAGATCTGAGAGCATATGCACTATCTTATTGATTTTGCATTCAAGATTTTGATGGTCGGATTTGCAACCAAATCAGGATGCAGTCTGCCTCAGTGGACTGTTTTCTAGAGGCCTGTTGATAGTTTCAGACTACTATCTTTGGAGGCAACATTCCTAGCTTTTTTTTGAAGTTTCCATGGCTTTATCTGTTTGAATCACTAACTTCCCTTTACTGCTTAACGCCTATAACTTAGTTGATGGATTGAAAATGCTCCCTATTTTCTATGGTGTCATAGAACACAACAAATTGTTTTTGGGATTTAATAGCAGCTGAAGTGCCATAGCACATCTACTGTCTTTGTCTTCTTCACAGGTATCTCTGGCATATGGATGTAGTATCTTAGTATATTTGCTGCATTGGTCCCCACCACATATTCTAATACTGTCATACTAGCTTGTTCATTTGGCCGTGATCTTTGTAGAGTTCGATCTTATTTGTATTTAAATAATTCCGCAAAAAGCCAAAAATACATAGTTGATGTTACAGACGTTTGGTGAAAACATCGTGCGGGTGGTTTCCAGTTTGAAGGATACTATAGCAAACTAAAATAGGTGTAATCCTCCTTTGATCAGTTTAGGATGATGCTTGTGCCCTTGTGATGTTTTTCCAGGCCTTGCACAAGAAGGATGCAAAATGGATGCTTCAGCTGTACTTTATACGACTGTTAAATCAGCTTGTGCTTCTGTTGCATTGTTACACCAAAAAGAGATAAAGGGGGGAACAGTTTGGGCACGTCAGCTTGGTGGAGAGGTAAAGGAACTTAATTATAGTTGGTGCAACTGTAATGCTGCTTTGATTGTCATAATGAATACATGCTTTATTTCACTGCCTAACCAATAGAGTGGCATTAGCTTGGTGAGGTTTACTGGATTTAAACAATTTTAATGATAGATTTGAAGGGAAATTTTATTATGTTTTAATTTTCTTCGTTATTTAGGGCTCCAAGACTCAGAAGTGGAAACTTATCATCAGAAATATTCCTTTCAAGGTTATCCTTTTCTAAAAGTATTTTTGTGTTCATTAAATTTCTTTATATGATATGCTCATCTTCCGAACTAGTTTCCGAAAATTACTGCAGGCCAAAGTGAATGAGATAAAAGACATGTTTTCACCAGTAGGGTTAGTCTGGAATGTATATATTCCTCATAATACGGATACAGGGTATTCTAACTCCTCCATAATTTCTTCATCTATCGATAAAATTTCATAACCTTTCACTTAGACTCTAATTTTTCTTTTTTCAGGTTATCCAAGGGATTTGCATTTGTCAAATTCACATGTAAACGGGATGCAGAAAGTGTATGGTTTCTGATCAATGTTTTCTCTATAACATTACTGCTATTGCAGTGTAAACATGCTTTGAATTATGTGTCTATTTCTTTTTCAGGCCATTCAGAAGTTCAATGGCCAAAAGTTTGGTAAAAGACCAATAGCTGTTGACTGGGCAGTTCCAAAGAACATTTACAGTAGTGGCGGAGCTGCTGCTGGTGCGTATGAAGATGGTGATTGTGGCCATTAATTAAATTTCACTTCTTCCAAGGATACATACAAGCTATTGTTTCTCTTTCTTTCTTGTTAGTATCAAAATCAACCATATTTTGTCATACATATGGTACTGTACAACAGTTGTAAGGTTTTTCTTTGTTCAAATTCTTGATTTATGTCAGTTTGTTTAGATATTCATAATCAAATGGGCTTATTTTTTGTTTAAACATACGTTCCCTAGCCCATCTCTCTCGTCATTGTGTGTGTGTCTCTTTCTACCCTCCTTTGAGTGCTATACCATTATTTAGTGTGTAGAGGTTCTGCCCTTCTGATCCTTTCATTTGCAGTTTATTTAGTATTTAATAAGTTGGCAAATGATATTTCTATAACTTAATAAACCATTTGTGCTTTCACAGGAGTGCAGAACAAAGGTGATGGGAACAGTGACAGTGGTAGTGATGATGATTTGGGCGATGATGATGCAGAGACTGCTTCAGATGACTCAAATTCATCAGAGAAAGAAGACTTGCCTTCTAATGCTGACTTTGATGAGGAAGTAGACATTGCAAGGAAAGTTCTAAATAAGCTCACTTCTACGACAGGCTCTCTTCCTTCTCTCAGTGATGATTCTGCACTGGTCAAGGGAAACAAGGAGCAGGATTCTGATAAAACAGTTAATGAATCTGCAAAGGTATCAGATGTTTCTAAACTAAACTCCAGCAAAAGCAAACCAAAAAGTCTTAAACAAACAGAGGGAGAAGATGAATTGCAGAATACAATTTTCATATGCAACCTTCCTTTTGATCTTGACAACGAAGAAGTGAAGCAGAGATTTTCTGCATTTGGGGAAGTGGTATCCTTTGTCCCAGTTCTTCATCAAGTCACCAAGTATGGGTTTGGTCTTCAATTTGATGAGTTTCTTTGTTTCCTGTTCTTTTATGTTTAAACTAAATGATCTCCCTGTGCTTACTGCAGGCGACCAAAAGGGACTGGTTTCCTCAAGTTCAAAACAGTAGAGGCAGCTACTGCTGCAGTTTCAGCGTCAAAAACTACTTCAGGTCTGGGAATTTTTCTGAAAGGAAGACAACTGACTGTTTTGAAGGCTTTGGATAAGAAATTGGCTCATGATAAGGAAATGGACAAGTCCAAAAATGAGACTAATGACCACCGAAATCTTTACCTGGCAAAGGTTAGTTTACTTGACCATTTTTCCTTGTTACCTGCTCCAATCCATGGCATTATGTACTATAAATGTTGTGATGTTTGACTTGTCTCCATTCACCAACATGAACTGATACTTTTTCCCTTTTTCCCCAAATTTGTAATAGGAAGGCTTAATCCTTGAAGGGACTCCAGCTGCTGAAGGTGTTTCAGATGATGATATGTCAAAACGCCAAATGTAAATCCTTTTCTGTAATCATATAGTTCATGATTTTCAAATGTTTTGTTTATTTATTTATTTTTAATATATATCTTTCTCTTTTATTCTCTAGCTCTATAATTTTGTTAATGTCTGAAAAATTCTGTTCGCTTGTTGCCGTATACTTTAATTCCTTCAGAAGAAAAATGTCACAAATTTGTTTATTATGTCAGTTTTGGTTTTTGCATTCTTGATGAATGATGGTGTCGAGAAGAAATTAATTAAACATATTTAATATTCCTGCTGATAAATGAGCAATTATTTTTGAAGCTTCAAATTCCCACACAACAGGCTTGTAATGTTTTTAGACTCATTGCAGGTTGCATGAGAAAAAGATGACGAAGCTTCAATCCCCGAATTTCCATGTTTCAAGGACAAGACTTGTTATATACAATTTACCCAAGTCAATGACCGAAAAAGGACTGAAAAAGCTCTGTATTGATGCTGTTGTCTCACGAGCCACAAAGCAAAAGCCTGTTATTAAACAGGTTTGCTATCTTTTTTCATTCTCACTTTACTGGCCTATATATAAGGTCACATTTTAAACTGCGATATTGCTCATCCAGATAAAATTCTTGCAAAGTTTGAAGAAGGGAAAAGTTGATACGAAGCATTACTCACGTGGAGTTGCTTTTGTTGAGTTCACAGAGCACCAACATGCGCTTGTAGCTCTAAGAGTTCTTAATAATAACCCAAGTAATGTGTTTTAACACCATTGTTTTGATGCTGCTGATGCTCAATGCAAGACTTAGTGTTTTATTACATTCAAATTTTAAAATCACCTTCCGGCTACTTGCAGAAACTTTTGGTCCCGAACACCGTCCAATTGTGGAGTTCGCTGTTGATAATGTTCAAACACTGAAGCAGAGAAACGCTAAGATACAAGCTCAGCAGCAGCAAAATGTCGAGTCAAACACAATGGATACCTATCCAAACAAACTGGAGAAGTCCAGAAAGCGGAAGCCTATTGGTGACAGTAGATCAGAGAAAGATTCAGGACATGGTGAGGACAGTGTAGTGAATGATGGGGTTCAAGAAGGAAAAATTAATAAAAAGCATAAAGCTAACAAGAAGCAGAAGCACAATCCTGCTAGTGACGAAGCAGAAGTCTCTTTAAGAGATAACGGTGAAGGGAAGACAAAAGGCCCAAAGAGAAACAGAAAGGATCGCCCGGACCGTCAGAAGCCTGATGTTGAAACTTCAACCAAAGGTAATGATGCACGTAAATCAAATTCTTCTGAACAAGCGCATTTTCGGTCACAAAAGAGGAAGCTGGGATACCAAACTGAAGGACTGGTGGGTGATAAATCAATGAAAAGAAAAAGGCCAAAAAAGAACAAAGACACAGCGGGTAGAGAAGCTGTAGACAAACTTGACGTGCTGATCGAAAAGTACAGAACCAAGTTCTCACAGCAGGGTTCTAACAAACCTGACGGTGGCAGGCAAGGTTCAAAACAACTCCGAAGATGGTTCCAGTCGTAAGCTTTTGTTACAAGTTTTAAGGCATGTCATCACAGTTTCTTCTATAGAGCTGATGAGGCAATCCTTTAAAATGTAGATCTACTTGCTACAAGTTTTGTGCAATTCTAGATTGAAAATTCTGGCTATCAAAAAAAGGAAAAAAAAAAAAGATTGAAAATTTTGTAGTCGTTGAATCCTACTGCCTTTCATAAGTTGAATTTTGCTATCAGTTGAGAAATTCATAGGACATTTGTAACTTATCAGATGTGGAATTAGGTCTCGTACAACTGTTTTTAGGTACACTGGTTTGTTTATCCATTCACCAGGTCTCTTCTAAATATTTGAAAGCAAACGCGGTCCCTTTTTGACCCAGATACATGAAGCAGAAATGCCCCGTTTTGCGACCCAGATTTTTCATTTTTTTGTTTGTTTCTTTAAAGTTTGATTGATACAAACTTAAAACTCTTTTCTGAAAATAAACCAATTTCTAAAACTAATTAAAAAGATAACTCAAAACGCAACAAATCCTTCCAGCTTCTAGTATTTAATTAGTTATACGGCAAGAAATGCTATAATTGACAGCTTGATCGTCAACTTATCACAAACGGGGGCAGGTGGTATTTGCTGAGTGTGACTTTGATGCTATCAGTTTGTTACAAAATTACGCAGTACTTATCCATTACGACAAATAAGTAAGAAGATCAACATCACTATTAAGACTTGTATTGTTGGATCTAAGCACAATTTTAGAATGCATATTTCTTTTTCATGGGCTGCAAATTTACGATAAGATAGATTTTTTTTTTTAATAATGTTATATAGGACTGTTACTGATATTACATCAGATATTACAATTAATATTTACAAACAGACTCTACAATTGAGACCTTCGTCGTGGCATGTACTCCTCTGAAGCGCTGCTCAAATTTTTTAAACCCTCTCAAATATTCGAGGGTTGTCCACTTCACTCACATTTTGCGAGAGATAGACTGACTCCACTCAATTATTTGATAATTGAGGGAGGATTGTAAATAACCTCCATAAATATTTTTATGGAGGCTCGAACCCTTGCACTCAACATTGTAAGTGCAAGAGCTCACCCACTGGACCAAAAGCCCATTGATACGATAAGATGATTAATATCACGAAAGTGGATGAACCCATGTTGTATTTTTACATTTTCTGCTTGTTTAATTGGATGAGCATGCATTTAATACGGAGGTTAATGAATTTATTTTTATTAAAAAAAAGGCACTGTTTTTTTAATATAACAAATAACAATAAAAGGCCACATTAGTTGAAAAGAGAGCACATAATATATACATGTATCATATAACTTAATAGATTGTGACTCGTACTATAGTTTTAATTTATTTCTTTTTTTATCATATAACTTATATAATACTTTCAAAAATTGTTTATGCATACCATAAAAAATAAAACTATCTATGATTTTATGCTTGTGAAGGTGTGGTTTATAATGAAAAAATTGAGTTAAGATAAATTATTTGGATCTTAGTTACAAATGTAATTGTCACATAAACTACGGTCATGAACGAAGGAGCTACGGCATTCAGAATGCCTTTTTTTTTTTTTTGGTGAATTGTACATGCATGTTGCAGATATATCGTTTCGTTGAATTTTTTTTAATACTTCAATTAATTCCTTTGTTCAATTCTTTTCACATTTCACATGCTGTGTAGATAATGATAGTTTCCTATCTTTTTCTCCGGCCAGCATCATACTCATTTTTAAAAGTTAAAAAATTAATTTTAGTATTTAGTAATTTTTTTTATAAAACTCAGAAAAAGGAATAATTTTTCAAAATTTAATTATTAGAATAAGTTTTATACTTACAATTTCGTACATATCCTGATATATATTATACAAATTCGAAATTATCTTTATTCAATTAAGAAATAATATTAAGATGATTATTATCATAATCATAGATTATATTGAGATAACAAAGTAAAAAAATACAATAGGTATCAATTATTTTATATACATGTCAAAAATATTATATACGCATAAATATATTAAATAAATTTTATTTAATGTTAACCCTATTTTGGTCATTTACATGCTTATAACATTTTAAAAGTGAGAATTGCTAAATACATACAATTGTTTTTAAAACTCGCAGTATTTTTAAAAATAAATTTTATCAAACATTTAGTTAATTTTTTATACAACTGATTATTTTTACAGCACAACTGACAACAACTCTATTAAAATCTTTAGGATTAATAAAATGGTCCTACATCCAATCACAATAAATTTCAATTACGCAAAACAATGACCACATAAAAAACCAGTACTTCTAATTCCTAGTTAGTTCAATTATTGAACAATAAAGGTCAAAAAGTTTGGGCATTTAATTTTTTCCCTCGATTAAACAGGATATGAAGCTTCCTATTCTCCAATTCAATCACCTTGATTGTTAAGTTGACTTTTGTTTGAAATTTGGTGCAGAATTGACAGCCCACATCGGTAGTTAAATTTTGATTTTATGGAAAAAATCGTCTTTCAAAACTCGGCATGTTTTGTAGAATGTGTTTACATATTCTCATGATTTATACTAACTGAGTTTATTTAAGTGAATTAGCCATGACTCATTAAATTATCATCACACAAATTAAATCTTTATCATCTGCAACGTAAAATTTATGACTTAAATTGATGGACATATAATTAGAATTTGTTACAAGAGTTAGTTGAATTCATGTGTCAAAACTAAGACCAAACTGAAATTTTTTAAAATTGCTTTGTAAATTATATATATATATCGTCAATGTTGCCATGCATTTTAAATCAACACCATCTCTTTTATCACGCATAAATTAAGGGTATATAGTTAAAAACAGAATGGCTACTGCTTTGCTGCAGTATAAAACCCACACTGCAACCTCTCTTCTTCTCACTTACGCTCACTTTCTTTTTCCACAACACTTCACATTGTCTGGTTACCTTAAAAAATGGCAGCTAGCTCCGGTTCCAAGTCAATTTTCATGTCCATTGTCCTGTCCCTATGTCTCCATTTGACACTCAGCAGTGTTACTTATGACAGCAAGGCTCTTATCATTAATGGGCAGAGAAGAATTCTCTTCTCTGGCTCCATTCACTATCCAAGAAGCTCACATGAGGTTAAAACTCAAACCATTTTCTCTCACTTTCCCTTTTAATATTTTCCGAGAAAATGTGCTTACAAACGAAACAATGTATGTGATTATGAACGCATAATGCAGATGTGGGAAGGCCTCATACAGAAAGCAAAAGATGGTGGGTTAGATGTTATTGACACTTACGTGTTTTGGAATGTCCACGAGCCTTCTCCTGGCAATGTACTTTTCTCTTTAAAGCTCAGTTTGTATACTTCCACTCTGTTTTTCCCCTAATATTTATTGCATACTCTTGTACTTTCTGCCATTTTTGTTACTCTTTTGTTGTCATATTCTTATGATATTTAGTCAATTTGTTTTGTGAATTTTAGTATAATTTTGAGGGGAGATACGATTTGGTTCGGTTCATCAAGTTGGTGCAGAAAGCCGGGTTGTATGTGCATCTTCGAATTGGACCATACATATGTGCAGAGTGGAATTTTGGGTGATGACTTTTTCTTTTTCATTACAAATAATGGTTTATCTTTGATACATTTATTTTCTTAAAATTCATCACTTATGTTCTTTCTTTCAGTGGGTTTCCTGTTTGGTTGAAGTTTGTCCAAGGCATCAGCTTTAGAACTGATAATAAGCCTTTCAAGGTTTGCATGTAACAAAGATAATTGATAAAAAAAAGAAAAGAAACGAATGTTTGTTTGTTTGTTTAGTATCTTACAGGCTTTGTTTTGTAGCATGCAATGCAAAATTTCACCCAAAAGATTGTCCAGATGATGAAGGATGAAAAGTTATTTAAGTCTCAAGGTGGACCAATAATCCTCTCTCAGGTAAATTTAAGGCTATTAAGGAAGCAATAGGCTAAAATACTGCTATATTTCATGTTCATTCTACATATATTTGATTGTTTCATATATTGTGTGTAGATTGAGAATGAATATGAACCCGAAAGAGAAGAATTTGGAAGTGCAGGTGAGGCTTATATGAAATGGGCAGCTGAGATGGCTGTTGAGTTAAATACTGAAGTCCCATGGGTTATGTGCAAAGAGGAAGATGCCCCAGATCCTGTGGTAAGCAGATTGTTTCACCAAGTTGTTTGATTTTTTATTTTTTGATCTTAGTCTTAATTTAGGTTTATAAATGATCAATGGGAAAATTTAATTCATCTTCTTCTAAATCATGGTGACAGATAAACACATGCAATGGCTTTTACTGTCACTCTTTCTCTCCAAACAAACCTTCTAAACCGAAAATGTGGACCGAGGCTTGGACTGGCTGGTAAATTTCATGCACATCATTTATCTATAATTTCATTTTTTCTTTTTTTGTGATTTTGAAGTAAAATTTACTCGCCCTTTGCATCTTTTTGTAGGTTCTCAGATTTTGGTGGCCAAAATTACCAAAGGCCAGTTGAAGATTTAGCATTTGCTGTTGCTCGATTCATCCAAAAGGGCGGCTCTTTTGTTAATTACTACATGGTCAGTCAAAATCAAATTTCTTATTGCATTTGATACTGAGTTATAGCAGTAAAATCGTAAAAAAGATGTACATTTGCATTTGCTGGGCATAAATACTTTGATTGTCAAAGCAGAAAGAGATAGCTCCCTTTATACTTTACTTGATTCCCCAGAAAGCAAAAGGAATGTATGTAATTGTGTGAACTTTGCATCTGATAATGGTTAAAGATGTACTGACAAATGTAAAACCAAATTTCCATTTCTTCCTTTCATTTTTTGTACGACTGCTACGAAAAAGAAAAAGAAAAACAATTATTCCTTTCAATCATTAACTTTCAGTAGACTTGCCACAAAGATGATTGGTGTCATATATTTTCATCACTAACTGTAGGATCAGCTTTTAACTTCCCATAAACTTCACAAGATGATTCCTGCTGTATAATGTAAATGTGAAGTTGTTTTACAGTATCATGGAGGAACAAACTTCGGAAGAACTGCCGGAGGCCCTTTCATTACTACAAGCTATGACTATGATGCTCCAATTGATGAATATGGTCAGAGCCTTTGAGCCCCTTTATTTTTTCAGTACTGCACAATTCTTATTCATAAATAAGTAAATTTCTTGGACTTGCTACTCATATCAGCACTTTGACAATATCGTAGGCTTGATCAGAGAACCAAAATATGGTCATTTAAAGGAGCTCCATAAGGCTATTAAATTATGTGAAAACGCTTTGCTCACTGCTAATTCCACTGTCACATCCTTGGGGAATTATGAAGAGGTTTGTCTCTTGTCCATACAAAAGTGTGTGCAACAAGCAACTTCAAATTAGAAAAAAGAGTTTGTTTTATAAGTAGCTTCACTGTGGATGTAATTGACGCATTATAAGCTATTTTCAGGCACATGTATTCTCTTCCGAATCTTGGCAGTGTGCAGCATTTTTATCAAACTACCATACAGAGTCAGCTGCGAGGGTGACCTTTAATAATAGGCAGTATAACCTACCACCTTGGTCTATCAGCATCCTTCCCGATTGCAAAAACATTATCTTCAACACCGCCAATGTAAGTACATTGAACAACTACCAACAATGAATGCTAAGAAAGCTCAAGTTATTAAAAAATTCCACATGCAATTTCTTATTAAACACGCACTAGGAAGAATAATTTGAAATTTCTTTGTTGCAGGTGAGAGGTCAAAGGTCCCATGTTCAAATGTTGCGCACAAATGTTACTTTTCACTCATGGGAGACATTCAATGAGGATGTATTTTCACTTGAAGATGATTCAACAATCACAACAGTTGGTCTCTTGGAGCAGTTGAATGTCACGAGAGATACCAGCGACTATCTGTGGTGCTCAACTAGGTAAAGATAGAGTTAATATGTTTCAATCAAAACATTGTTTACATGTTTTAAACAAAATGATGTTTCCAGTGTGAACATAAGTTCATCCGACTCATTTTTACATGGAGGTGAGCGTCCCACGCTCAGCGTGCAATCAAGAGGACATGCCCTGCATGTGTTTGTAAATGGACAGCTCACAGGTTTTCTTCCCATAGCAAATGCAACTGGATTATTCAGTGCTTTATTGCCTGTGTTCGGATGATGATACACAGTCTTGCTCTAATGATTAGGCTCTGCCTCTGGGACTCGAACATACAAAAGATTCACTTTTAGAGGAAATGTTAACCTTAATGCTGGAGTCAATACAATTTCACTTCTCAGTATAGCAGTTGGATTGCCGGTTAGTACCATGATCATCAGTTTAAATGAAGATACATTCTTATTATCTAAATGCAAATGCAGCCTATTTTTGTGCTGGCAGTGTTTTTTTAGGACCTAAGCTTTGGCTGTAGTCCCATTCAATCAGATACTTCTAACATTTTAAATTAATTAAACTCTGAAATATCTGCTGTTTGTTGTTCAAGAACAACGGTCCACATTTCGAGTCATATAAAACTGGAGTCCTCGGACCGGTTGTTTTACATGGAATAGATGAGGGAAAGAGGGACTTGTCCTGGCATAAATGGTCATACAAGGTTTGCAAATCTTCCATCTTTACTCATGATTTATCATTTATTCAATCATTCTTGTTCTTAGAAATGCTCCTTTTTTGTGCACAGATTGGTCTTCAAGGAGAAGCAATGGTAACTGGTTTAGGTTCTCAAAGTTCCAATCTAGTTGTGAGTTGGGTACCATCTTCCTTAGAGCACAAGAAACAGCAACCATTGACATGGTATAAGGTAGGGGACCAACCTAAGTTCCATCTTACAAGTTTTCCTATTATTAGTAAACACATCATTTGTGATATTAATGACATTTGTAAGTCACGCAATATATCTTGTTGCAAGGATAACATCGCATGTTACTAGAACTTGTTTTTCTAGCCAAGCATGACATCTTCTCTGATAATAAAACTCGAGATCTTGATGCACACTGATGATGTTGCAGGCCTATTTTGATGCACCAGAAGGAGATGAGCCCTTAGCAATGGACATGAGTAGCATGAACAAAGGCCAAGTATTAATCAATGGGCAAAATATTGGAAGATATTGGACTGCTATTGCCAATGGCGCATGCCGTAATTGCAACTACACTGGTACTTATAGACCTACAAATTGCGGATTTGATTGTGGCAAACCCTCTCAACAATGGTACAAAAATCTTAAAACAAAATTTTCAAATTTCAATTGAACATTTAATTGTGTGTTTGCTAACAGCTTCTCTAATGTTATATTCTCAGGTACCATGTTCCCAGATCTTGGTTGAAGCCAAGACAGAATCTATTGATAGTCTTTGAGGAAATTAGTGGGGATGCATCAAAGATTTCTTTGGTAAAACGTTTGGTGACAAGAAAATAATGTTAAGCCATTATTTCAAATGCAGCTTCTTGGTCAAAAACCTTAAATTAAGCAAAAGCAAACGAGGTTTTATGGTCTTTTCCCGGGGGGTAAAAAAAAATTTATCATGATGTGACAAGTGCTTCTCTTAACCGAAAAGGAACTTTTGTTGGACTCATTGCCCTTTTTCACAACTATTTATGGGCACCAAATTCTTTATTTTGAATTGTGAGGTTGAAATTATAGTTTATGTAAAATTATTTATGGCTAGTACTTTTCTGCAGCTAATGCCCATTTTAGGGTTATCCAATTGCAATTTCTTTTTACCTAAGTATTTCCTGCAAGGTAAGGTTGGAATATAAGGACCAAGAATGCATAGCCCACTGCTTTATATATATATTGGTAAAAACTACATGAAGTCGAAAACTGCCTAGTGAAAAAATTATTAAATTTTATAATAACCTGTTAAATCTATTAGGCTATGAGAAATTGAATCACAGGACTACAGTATGATAGCAAATTTTTATTGATTTTTTCTAATATTTTGATGGTACCGAGGGTACGGATAGGTACCTTCAAGTTACATAGTTGGATCGTTGAATTATTGTAATTTAAAACTCTTCTAAAATATAAAACTCGGTGAATGATTATATTTTGAGAAAATTATCAATCATATACTTTAAGTTTATCATGTTATATAAAATATTATAAAAATATTTTATTTTAAATTTTTTCTATCATAAGTTTACAATTTGTATTAACTATCTACTAAACTCTCATTTATAGTTAATGACATCACAAGGGTAATTAGACATTAAACATACTAAATATAAAATTAAATCATAGTTTAAAATATATAAATAAAAAATTATTTTTTAAACGAATATTCAATTAAATACACATACAAACTCTATTTTTTCTTATTTAAAAAAATTCTAATTACTCTTCCCAATTTATCTTTACAAACTTAAATAATCAAAATAGATCCAAAAAATTACTCTAAACCCTAATTCATAAACACCAATCAACCAAATCCTTAAATTCAATTTCATAACTAGAAAAGTAAATTTTTTATTTAATTATTTATGGTGGAAAGTAAAAAATACCATAGAATTCAAGGTTATAATAGTAATTTTATTTAAATTCTGTTAAATATTCTAATGTTATTACAAATGCTTTATTAGACTTTTGATAAAAATTATAAACTTGTGATGAAAATCAAACAAATTAAAAATTTTGAAGTACTTTTTTTTTTAATAATAGGGTGAACTTAATGTATATGGTTGATAATTTTTCTAAATGTTTTATGTTATGAGTTTTAAGAGCCAAATAATCAATTTACTATAATTCTGAACATTTTTTAGTGAAAACTAATGATTTAGTGGATTAACCATACGAATTATAAATTTACGGTGGAAACACAGATAACTTAAAAAGTTTCATACTAATTTTTTATGACGGTAATTTAAGAGAGGATGCTATTTCCGTTATAATTAATTAAAAAAATAGTTCAAAAAATAAAAGAAATGAAAGCGGGTAAATTGATTCAGAGTCTACATGAGTGAGAAAATTGGAGAACAAATTGGGACTTGGCAGCCGCAGGGAATAGATCCGACGGTCATTAGCGCTCCCGACCAAACTATAGCTCCAAAAGTCAGGGTTGGGCCCCATTGATTACGCTGACGTAATAAATGAGGTATCACAGAAATGACAGGATGCTTTATTCGCCCCTTGACGTGACGAAAACTACGTTCCTTTTTATCAAACAATAGTGTGCTTCCTTTAAAGTTAAACTTAAATTTTTTTAACATTAGTTTTTTAATCTAATATTAATTAATTTTTGGTTACGAAAAAAAAGTCAGAAAATACTTTAATTTCTTAATAAAAAATCTATATACATAATTTTGTATAAATAATATCATCATAGTATACCGTCATATAACATGTTATTTTTTTTCTTTTCAAATTGAGAATTTACTAACATCAAAAAGTAATAGAAAGATTGGAACAATAATTTTCGTTTATTTATTTTTTAAACTAAAATTTTATTTATTTGAACGAACAAACAATTTTTAAAAAAATCTCAAATAAACTAAGTTCAAATTATATCGGATTGTGGTTGTGGGCAGCTGCTAAGCTACTTTAATCTAAAAAAATAAAAAGAAAATGATACTATGATGTAACTTAATGGTGCTAGCAAGGACTTGTAATATCGACGCATACGTGGCAACGCCAGAAAGCAGCACGTGAGTTTTGTAAAAATAAATCTGGTCACATAGAAGTCCAGAAACAGAGTCGAACTCTCTCGTTCTGTTCCACAACTTTAATGGAAAAATTTCATCGGCTTCAGCTTAACTTTTCAATCCATTACAGCTACGTAGACGCTGACGTGGATTCTCGTCGATCCCTACTTTTCAATCGTCATAAATCCCCCTCAGCTGCTCTATAATTTCAATCCTACCCTCGGCGTCCACGTTTCAACCATTTTAGTTTCAGTTCTCACAGTCGATCAAGGCTGATTGGACATCCGCGCGGTTTTTAATCCTACAACGCGAAACAGCAAATCAATTGACCATTAAACAGCTAAGGACGCGTTTGGATGGGAATTTCTTGTTGGAAATATCAAATAAATTTATAATGTATTAATTAATGAGACGCATGTAAACTATAAGAAATATATATTCAAAATTATCTAAGCACATTTTTTTATTATTAAAATGTATTATTTTGGTTCCTTTTATTAAACTAAACTCCTTTCTGCTTTTAAAGGTTGATAGATTTTAATTTTAAATAATTAAAAAGTATATTTTAATTTTCTTTTTTCAAAGACTAAATTAATTTTTAATTTTTAATTCTCTTTCAAATACGTAGTGACCAATTAAATAAAATTATTTGAAAACTATTCGGCTAAACTCTAGAACCAAATATTTAAGAAAGTATGTATTCTATATTTTTTTAAACATTCAATGTATGACACATGGCAATACTATAAAATTATCATTTTTACAAAAAAAAAAAAAAAAACCTTTTTCAGGGTGGCCAAACAAAGCCTTAGAAGAAGATAAAAACAGGGAGTTAAATTTGTATCACAATCTGTGTAGTTTCTTTTGGTCATGACTTTTGTGTATTCTGGTTCAGTGGTGTAGTAGCTGTTCTCTTCAACCTCAATGGCCAAACCCAAAGCTCCAAGGCGGACTCTCGAGTCTTATACAGTCAAATCCATCAGCAAAACTATTAAACGTAAGTTAAACACACACACACTCAACTAAAATTAGAATTAATTTTAATTTTCATTTTATATAATTGAATTATTGGTTTACCGAAGACGTATTTTATTATTTTCAGCCGGCGACTGCGTTTTAATGCGTCCATCGGAACCTTCGAAGCCGTCCTACGTGGCGAAGATCGAGCGGATCGAATCCGACGCGCGTGGAGCCAACGTCAAGGTGCACGTCCGCTGGTACTACCGGCCGGAGGAGTCGATCGGCGGCCGCCGTCAGTTCCACGGCTCCAAGGAGGTGTTCCTCTCCGATCACCACGACATTCAGAGTGCCGACACAATCGAAGGCAAGTGTACGGTCCACAGTTTCAAGAGCTATACCAAACTTGACGCCGTCGGAAACGATGACTTCTTCTGTCGTTTCGAGTATAATTCCTCCTCTGGAGCTTTCAATCCTGATCGCGTCGCTGTGTACGTAGCCATTTTTTTTTGAATTTTTTATCTTTTAATTTGTTAATTCTGTGACGATTAGTTTCGTTGTGTTTATTTCTTTTTTGTGCAGCTAAAAGAAACTTATCATTTGTTAGAATATTCAATTGTGAAAGCTAGGAATACAATTGGAGTTTCAAGATACAAATTGAATAGAATTTAGTAGAAAACAGCCAATATTGTATTTTGAACTTTTTCCTGGGAATTTATCTGAAAAATGTTTTTACTTTATCATGAGAATTTTGTATTCTTCTTTTTTCGAGAACAAAGAGGTGTATCCGAGTTTGGTTACCTCAATTTTAAGTGTGCGGTTTTGGGTTAATTTTGTGTTAGTTACTGTAAGTTCTTCTTCTTCTTCTTCTTATTATTATTTCTCTTTTTGTTTGGCAGGTATTGCAAATGCGAAATGCCTTATAATCCTGACGATCTAATGGTTCAGTGTGAAGGATGCAGTGATTGGTAAGTTGTTGTGTTTTGTGAAGTTAACTAGCCCTCTTGCCCTTTTGCGTGTTCTTCATCCATTACGGTGTACACAAAATTTGATATTTTAAAACAATTTCTCTCGTGAATAATTGAAGGTTTTGATTATTACACAAATGGATTTCTGTTTTTCATGTTTTCTACCTTTCAACTTTCTGCTGCTTGATTTTGTATTTGTTAGAAACTTATTTTAGGATGCTGATGACTACTTGCCACACCAAAATCAGTTTTTTTTTTTTTTTTTTTTTTAAGTTGGTCTGGATATGTCGAGAAAGTCTAGGAATATTTTCCAAATTTTGCTTATTGTTCATTGTATTCTGTCTGGTTATATCCTGAAATGAAGGGTTCAGCAAATTGGAGGAGAGAGTTGGGCTTCAACTATTCACTTGTGAAGACCTCTAGGTTCTCATGTATTTTGTCATTAGCTTGTGTTTAAATAGAAGTACAAATAATCCTGGAACTTTAACTTCTTACTATGTTTGAAGTCTACTTTTTAACTCTTCTCTGTCTGTATTCATTTCTCAGACATTAGAACGAACTATCTGCAGAACGATTGCTCCCAAAAAGAAAAAAGAATAAAATAATTGTCATTTCTTTTATAAATGGTGTTGTTTAATAGTCTTAATAAGATGCAGTTTGCTTGATTATTAAATTTAATTAGCTGCTGTGTAAAAACTTTGCAGATGAAAATATACTGAAGCCTGCACATATCAATATGGCAGGTCATAAATGGAAAGTCCAACTGCAGTATCTATGGAGATTAGTGATTGTTTGGAAAGTGGAAAGGCCCTACAGATCAATTTGAAGCTATATATAAAACAATTGAACCCTTTCTTTAGTGTCTGTCATGATTGTTGCAACTTAGGAGCAAATCTGAAAAGTAGAAAGGATTTTAGCAATATGACCCTAGCGCCTGATGATGAACTGATTGATTCACCATACTCAGCTCTTTGACTTCATTTAGTAAGTGCAAAAGTTATATATGTAGGACTGTCTCTGGAGAACACCTCGTGGGATCTAGGTTTAGTGGACCAGAACTGAATAGTGAATACTAGCATGTATGTTTTTTGAGTTACTTTAGAAATACACACATAAGAATGAGCGGTTATATAGCCAACTCCTTCCATCTTCCTGTTCTTTTTCCTTCATATAGCCAACACCTCCCATCTTCCTGTTGTTCTTTTTCCTTCATAGAGCCAACACCTCCCATCTTCCTGTTTTTCTTTTTCCTTCACTTTCTCTGGTTTATTGTGTTTAATTAAGAAAACTCACATTAGGTATCCTATTCACACTTCTGCTTCTGCACCTTATTTAAATATGATTACTGAGAAAACCCAGATTTCACTATGTCGTTCATGAAGAAAGCTTCTGTTCTTAGTCTCCGACTGCAAAAGAAATTGCAGAATTAAGAAATTAGAGTAGGTATTTGTTCGTTAGATTGGGGCTTAATGTTGTTTTTTGGTATTTGCTTGAGCATGGCTGCAAAATTTAGCAATGGTCACAAGGCAGAAGGGTCATATATCTTACATGAAAGTGATTCGAATTTATGTCTATAGTATGTGGTGGTTGCTTTTACCGAATGGTATCAGACATCGGACACATCCAATTATAGAGCAGATATTTTTTATTAGACTTTAAACCGATACGGTCTTCAAGATGCTACTTGTGATTCAGGTTTCATCCTAATTGTATAAACATGACTGCTGAGGAAGCTAAAAGACTTGATCACTTCTTCTGTGAAAGTTGTTCAACTGAAGGTCAAAAGAAGTTGCAAAATTCTCAAGCGAATGGCAGGCACTCAGATGCAAAGGTATTCTAATAAATTGATTGTAGTACATGGCTATATGTGAACCCATGGCTATATGTGAACCTATGGTTTGTCTGTTTCATTCATGTTTATTTGTTTTTTGAGCTCCTATCAGAGTTGTTCATAAATGCTGACTAATTTATGTAAATATGGTGTCATTTAATAATGATAAATGTAAGGAATACAATGTCAAGCTCATTAAATGAACTACTGGATTCAGACAACACTTGTATTCTATGACAAGGTAAAGTAGTGTATTGCTAACATGCATGTTTGTTGATGGTGTTTCAGGTGGAAACAAAACGACGCCGCAGGTGAGGGTAGAGACCATAGCAAGCTGAAGTAGAAACTATGACAATCTGAAACATCTTTCCCTTCTTAAACTTTGTGTGGGCTTGCAGACATGGAGGCAAAAGATATCTATTTGCCTGACAAACACTAGTAAAGTAGTAATGGCGAGTCAGCGGGACGGGGGTAGGCAAACTGGTCTTAAAAACTTTGTTCTTGTATATTTGTACTACAGTAAACTTGGTTTTTACTTGGATTTATTTGGTCGTCTGTAATTATGTAAAAGTTTAGATCCTCCTCCGGTCTACCTGTCCTAGTTTCTTGTTTATATATATATATATATAACATAGGTTTGTGTATAATACAACTATTTTAACTTTATGAAAGAGAGCAATAGATAAGAGAGTAGCAATCGTGGCTTTGTATCTCTTTCGTTTTTAGCCTTATTATAAGAAGTTGGGGGTGGAGATGGTGAGTTTTTATGATTCTCCTATCCCTATTCCCTCGAATCCGAGTCTCTCGGGCGGAAAGCCCAGTATCCTAACCACCTAGACTGCAATGGAAAGCTAATAAGAAATTGACAACCACCGGAAAACTTGCTTGAGAATTGAACGTGAATGCAGATTCAGAGAATCCTGCTACAACCAACATACAAGATCATGTCTTGATCAATAGAGACGCTTCGTTCCTTAAATCAATCCGTGTGGAGTTTACACGTCTGTCTCAGTCTGTCGACAAATTACACATCATCATGCAAGCCTTTTATATTACATGACGTTTTGAGTACAAAATTCGATACAAACTACTCTAATTCAGTTTCCATAGCAGTTGGATACAATGATTCATGAAATACACCCATACAAATGGATCATCAAAAGAGGACGGGCAAAACAAAGTTAAAATCCTTTCCGCCTTTGTGAATGTATCTTAGAACTTTCTTTTTCACCATACCAAGATTTGTTCCTAACTTGTCTTCGCTCTCTTCCATACAATGACAATCCCATAAAGATCAGAAGATGCCAGCAAGTTCTCTCCATGGTTCCAAGCGACTGCAACAACTGGAAAACGGTGACCCTGCAATCACAAATTCAGGTCAATTTGACACCAGTTTAATCAATAAAAGCAGAAAACTGAAGAGCTAATGCACAAGTGAGACAGACCTGCAGCTTGTTCACGCACGAATGCTTTGGCTTTGCTAGATCATAGAAGTACACATTTGAATCCTCACTTCCAGCAACTTTATGTTACAAGCATGTAGCAATGTCAGCAAAGACAAAGACATTTATTTATTTGCTAAGCAAAAGATATATGATTCTATAAGTGATTTCCATTTGTAGAAAATTCTGTAACTCAACATCATTATATTGACATCTCTTCTCCCTACATTTGATTTTAATTTGTAGTTTCCACTGAAACTTACTCTTTCCAATAGCTTATTGTAAAACACACAAACACACACACATATATATTTATTATTATTATTATTATTATTTTAATTTTTGACACAATTTAAGACGAATTTTGAGCCATACTTGAAAAGACCATATCCTCCAACAAAATGTGGGGAAAATAGAAATGTTTATTGCATAAACAATAAGTTGCACACGAACCTATGTATTCTCCTTTTTCAAGGGAAAGCAAAGGGCAGAATGAAGCTCGAATGCTGTGCACTCTAGGAGCTAATTTAAGTGAGCAACGAAAAGTAAGATAACCTTGAATTTCCAGTGCTACACTGTAACATCAACATACCAACACCAGCCTACTGTCAGTGCTTTGAATTAAACTCAAAAACAGAAGGCATGTTCTTGCTTCCTAACCTGAAGAAAGACAAATTTCCATCTTGAGTACATGTCAGCAACACAGGACCCCCTGCCAACAGAGAGAAACTCCGATACTGCACAGTTGTGACTGGACATTTGCGCTTCCCGGTAGTTCGATGACGATGAGAACGGGATAATGCACCCGAGTGGGATTCCATACTTATTGAGTATATGCATCCCTAGATGTATTCCCCATTAAAAGAATGTCTAAATAGGACCATAAGAGTTCATAAACACTAAAGATATACAAGTAACACAAGATATACCTGTGCATCCCCGCAGAAAAGGAGCTGACCAGTGTGATCATGATCCATAGAAGTAACTTCACTGTCAACAACCAATTTTTTAATAATTCTCCCAGTGCTGAAATTGAATACCTGGTGTAGACATAATTATAATTTACCATTTGGATGATGGAATTAGTAGACATAACAAAAGCAGGTGAGTCTAGAATCCTCAGGAATCATTTTAACTGGCCAAGTACAAACAAGAACTCGGAAATTTTAGCTTCAAACAACACCAGCATGAAAAGTAGCAAAACTCAGCAAAAAGTAGCAAAACCCAGCAGGAGGGAGACACAAAAGGTAAGTTCTAATATGCTGCTGAGAAGATTTTTTATTGACAAAGAAGGTCTATTTCATTTCTGATTACTACACATGGCACAGACTTTTCTCCTATTCAACCAATAGTCAACACACATTTTATGATTGAAGGATTAAACATTCATTTTCTTATATATGTGAGATAATATAATATCAACACCGTTGTCTTTATCTGTTTCATAACCATATTAGTAGGAACTTCCTGGGTATTTTCAGGTGTTACTTCTCTAGGGCATCACATACAACATAAATTATTATCGACATTTAGCAATGAAAGCCTAATTAATCCATTCAGTTTAACCATAAGACACAGAACTTTGGAAGGAAACTGATTTCCTTGTACAATATCTATTAGCACCACACCCAGTTGATTTATGTCTATCCAAGTGAGTCACAGCAGATCCGTATATCACAGTTCGTGATCAAGAACCCATAATTAAACAAAGTGTTTTAGCTAAATTTTGCAACAAATCAAGCTAGCAGAATACAGCAATATCAACAAAACCAACATGGAGAAACTATGTATACAATTCTGAGAATAAAATAATTTTTCTTTCTCAAAATGCAGCAAGCAAAGGTAAGCAATGATTACAGTGATCTCTTTGTTTGCATTGCCCACTGAAAGGAAATTGTTATTTACCTGCATAGAGAAAGGTTAAAAAAAATAGAAATTTCAGAGCTAATAAGGTTTTAAAAAATCCAAACAAAGGTAGTTAACATTTGATTTGCCTATGCAGCGTGTTCACACACACACACACACACAGAGACGGAGAGACAGAGAGAGAAAAATTAAAATCTAATGCATCTCAATCCAATAATGGATATTGAAAATGAAATTTGCTATATTTTCAGAGTGAGATACAAGTTCAAGATGATTAAATTGATAACAAAATTGGGAAAGAAAAAGAAAAAGGAAAAAGAATTGGTGCTCTAGGATTTCTAATGTGGGGTTACTACAGGCAATTTGGTTCAGATGAACCAACACTTGGTTGGTCGCAAGCAAGATCATTCTTGAAAATGAGAAACTATTAACTTAGGTAACATTTATCATACAAATGGATTGGAATGATTTGAATAGAATAAACAACAATCAGTGTAAGACTGTACTTACAGGGTGAAAACGAATACACAGTTGAGAAGAGACTCCATATATTACTCGAATGCAATCTCCTTTTGTTAACTCCCATACTCGCACAGTTTTATCCATGGATGACGATGCAATGTATTGATTGTTTGACGAGAAGTCAAAGTCTGAAAAGATGTTAGCTACTCAGAAAAATTGAGCTCCGGTAAATATAAAACATGGACTCAATTTAAAATTGGTATATTTAACACCAGTGATGGCCAGACTCATATTATATATAAATTACGGGTGGGTTGAACATTCATCTTTCTATCCCCTAAGCAAAAATATTAAGTTGAGCAACTTATAGAAATATTTTCCTAAAATACCATTCAATGCATGGAAATTATGCAATGAAAATTTAAATACAAAAAAAGAAGTCACTGAAAGTAGGTTGTTGCATGACTACCCCAAAGAAAAGGTCTTTAGAGAGAATAATGATGCATCCAGACTTCTTAGGACCTAGTTTCAATATTTTATAGCTTTTCTTCACTGAACAATAGTTCTAAATGTAAACTTTGCTGACAGGCATTGAGAGAGATCCACACACAGAAAGTTAAACTTCATATCTGTCCCATATCAATCTCAGTGGTGGCCACCCGCAATATTTATTTCCAGTCTACAGAAAAAGAAATGGGAGTAGTCTGGGCAGAATATTCTAAGGTGCTCTTCCTCTGGTAGGCATATCTCTTGTAGTAGACAATTCCAATCAAAGCAAATAGACAATATAAAAACTAAATCCACAATGCTCTGCTGCTCACTATAAGAAGACAATTGATAGACCAGGTATCCACAGTCAAATCTAAACAAACTATTTCTACTTAAGGAACAAACAGTTATGCTTAAGCTTAGTCAGTCTCACACACCACTCATTTCATTAAATATTACAGAGGGTGTCAGATGGCAGTCACACTTTAGATGACAGAAACAGAAGACAAGTCATGCCTGCAAAACTTTTCACTTTAAGATATAAGAAAGACTATAGAAACAATACCAGTTAATCCAACCTGTGACATCTTTTGAATGCCCATTTAACAGCTTGATCACTTTAGGTGGGTCAGAGACGGTGCAAATGGTCAAGGTTCCATCAGATGCCCCATATGCAAGTAGATCAGAACTCATGTGCCCAAACTTCAAAATGGTAACTGCATGTTTAATCAATTAGGTTCCTTCTTTTTGGAAGATTAAACCTTGTGCTCAAATTAAATGAAAGACAAGAAAGGTTTAAGGAAGAACAAGTACCAGCTGCTTTGCACTGATCAAAGATGCAATGCATGCCAACAAAAGAATAAGCAGGTTCAGGCCCTTGACGACGTGGCTGATCACTATCACTTGCAGTCGAACTGAAACTTGTTCTATGACTTGAGGCTAAATTTCCACTTCTCAGATCCTGTAGAAAAAGGAAACATGAAACTTGCTATGGTTACAAATAAATAAAATGAAATTGGACAGTTTCTTTGCTATCAGCATGCAAAATTCTAGACATTTTGTAATCCATTAATCTTAAGTGAAACTAAGCTGAACAGTTTGTCTGCTATTGGCAAGCAACTATTGCAGGTACTTTGTAATCCATTTTACAACCGACGTGCAACATCAAAATGAGATAATTTCTCAGTGTCTGGATATACAGGCAGCAAGACACCATTAAAAGAACCAATATTCAGAATATGTCTTTGGCAATCATCCAATAAACATTTTCTTCCAGATTATAAAGAGCTCGAGAAAGTTTTAATGTAGACTACTGTAAGAAGCCATCAGCAGCACATATCACCGATTCATATTCAATCTTCCAAACATCTGGTAATTTGGTATGTAGATGTTTGAGTGCAGTTAATCATTCTGCTCAATACATACTAAAGAAATAGCAATTTGAACATGCATATAAAAATATTGTACGCATGCATGGAAGATTTATGACAAGGGAAGCGACCTAGAGTAAAACCAAGAGTGGTTAATGTAACATACACAAAATCTCGCTTTCTTTTAAAATTTTTTTCACAAATTTCATTAAAATTGCACAAAAAATTATAGAAAGAGGCTGTGGTTAAACTGACTTCAAATATGTGATTATATTGAGAAGGAAGGGAGTTCATTCAGTAAAGGGTAGGTTTTCTCCTTATGCAGCACAAATTACTCAATACTTAAATAAATGTCTTAATACTGAATGTAGATTCCACAAACTTGTTCCTAGTTTCCAACAGCACTATCAGACGCAAGATGAGGTAAAAATAAACATTTTAAGGGAATAAGAAAAGTAATTCATCATATAAGTTGTACATACCCTGCTAGAACTCCAGCTGTCCACCTCATACAAAAGGGAGAGTGGACTTGAAGATGGAAGCCATCGCCCACTGATGCATCAACCAGTAAATTACCCTGATGTCAGAATTATGTGGAAACATAAATTTAAAACAGAACCCATAAATCACAAATTTGCATGGTCATTAAATCTCCTTTGCAGCTTAGAATACAAGGCAATAAAAAATAAATCAAAAGTATACGGTCCCCTTGGCAAAAGCAAACGCCAAAATAGGAAGAAAGAGCCCTCTACCCTCACATCTTGTGACCTGTAAAGTTAATACAGAGAGAAGCTCTCTCAATTCTTCCATAAATTTTCATTTGGGTATTATTAAATAGTTCATGTTAAAATATACAA
Source organism: Citrus x clementina (assembly GCF_000493195.1). Lineage (NCBI taxonomy): Eukaryota > Viridiplantae > Streptophyta > Magnoliopsida > Sapindales > Rutaceae > Citrus > Citrus x clementina. The sequence continues at coordinate 6,074,540 of NW_006262022.1, forward strand.
AATCTTCCAATTCCTAACACATTCACAAATGTGGACCAGCTAAGCCTGAACAAAAACAAAAATCAAGAAATAAGCAAGACAGTGACATTCCAATTTGTGTTTCAAACAAATAAGTTCAAATATGCATGGAAAAGATAATTATTCAAATTCAAAAAGAAATTTGTTCGCATTACTATTGTTCAATCTCAGTATCAACTTATCACCTTCCAAGACATTACAACATTCGACCTGATTCCCACTGTAGTTATGATCTCCAGTTAGGATTCAAAGCTTTTCCAGGGTTAGCCAGAGAGATCATGATAAAAAAAATACAGTGCTCATACTCATCAAGTAAAATTTCAGCAACCTGTTTCCAGGAGTACTCTGGTAGCTTGGTGTTTGCGATTCCCAATTTCTTGGCCTGCGAATGTAATTACGATAGGCCACATACCCCTTCCCATTGCATCTCCAATCCTTTAACACAGAACAATGTGGGAAGCAATTGCTTAATCATCAAATAAAATTAATATACAGATCAGAATTGAATGTAGATTCACCAACCGGAAAAGGACACGCGTTGAACTTAAACACTCATAATCATTTAAAACTTAATGAAAACGCGATAATTTATATTACGCTGAATTTAAATATCCCACGCGACAAAAAGGAGAAAAAAAAAGAAGAAGTTACCAGTCGGCGACGGACACCGGACTCGGCTTTGCGAAAGAGAAGGAGGCGTCGAACGCCGATGTAATCGGGATCGGAATCAGCTGTCGCCGGTTGAAGCATGCAACTGAACAGTTCTGGATCTATTACATTCTCTTTGTTTTCTTTATTTTTATTGTCTTTATGATTATTATTGTTATCGCTAATGTTGTCGTTATTAGCTTCTATCGGTGATGTTGATGTTGAGCTACTTAGCTGCTCCGCCATTCTACCGGACACGCTGTGTTACATCATCAGCGGCCGTTCGTACGGAGAAAGATTTGGCAAGCGTGTTGATCAGAATCAGGGGTTCTGGTTGATGTGATCAGTGGAAGTTTAACTGAATGTGTTTGTTTTCTTAAAATTGTGTTGAATCAAACCGATCGATCAATGAATGAATCCAAATATTCGAAGGCAGTTTGTGCTCCGTGCTTGGGCACTTTGAAACGAAAATGCCAACTCAGTAACTACGAGAAGCGGTTTTTACATTTTCTTTCGTTAAAAACGACGGCGTTGCATTCCTAAGTTGACTCCAAATAGAATAATAATATTTTCATTTTCGATGTACTTTTATATAATTTTGCAAACTTTGGATCACTGCAAAAAAAATTAAGGGTTTCATTAGATTTTACTTTGAGAAATTGGTTTCGAGACTGGATTTTTCTTCTCTTAAATTCAAAACTCCCTCTCTTGGATATGATTTCCCAAGTTCAAATTTCTAACCTGATTAAGGGTGCGTTTGGGATTGAGGTGCTGTAGCTTTTAAGCTACAGCTGCTGTGAAAAAAAAGCTGTAATTATGAAACAAAAGTTAATAATATATAGTAAATATAAATTTTAAATAATAATTTTGATAAAATTATTAAAGATATAATAAATTTTATATTATACAAGTGAAAAATCATATCAACATAGCTTAAAAGTTACAGCAGTTAGTGTTTACTAAACACTTTAGTGCTGTAGCTTTTAAGCTACAGTTGCTCAACCTCAATCCCAAACGCACCCTAAGGATATGATTTCTCAAGTTTAAATCTCTAACCTAATTGAGGATTAAAGAATAAGATCCTCACTGAGGGAATATAATCTAAATTTTTTTAAAGGAATTGATACGAGTTCTATTAAGTTTTTAAAGATTTGTTGTCATGTGTCTTTTAACAATAGTTATATATAAAATTTAATTTTTTTTTATTTATTAACTATTAATCAATACTTCAATTATTTACTTAGTGTATGTTCAGATTAAAAGAAAATAATAATCCTTCAACTATAGAATGGTTGACCTTTATTGCCACTTTAATTATAAGATCATACTATCTTTCAATTATGGGATAGTTGACCTTTACTGTAACTTTAATTATAAGAACATACTATCCTTCAATTATGGGATGGTTGACCTTTACTGTAACATCATATTATCAGTAGATAGGCAAACATTTGACCTGTATGAATCATATAGTTTTGCTTTATCGATAGGCAAGAACAACGTATACAAATAGCATTACATTAAAGATTGAAATTATCAATGACTCGGGATTTTGTATTTATTCCAGGATCAAGTTGTGTATATCTCATGAATCTGCTGTTGTAGAATCATCAATTGGACTCCAAAATCTGTTCAAAAACCACATGGAATCAGCTTCCACGGCATACCCATCTTGATTGCGGTTCCAACCGTAGTAAGCGTGAGTTCGGTTCTTGATCTCAAAAATGGCATGGCCAAAACTGGCCTCACGATAAGCTGAGTATGCTGGCTGTGGCTCCGTCATGCTGCATCGACGAGAAATATTAGTATCCGACTACAAACCCAAAAAATAAAATCCCCTTTATGTGAAAGAAGATTTGATTATATGTACAATGATCTTACTTGGTTGCTAAGCCCTCATGATTGCCTCCATCACCAATGGTTATGTACACGGGTGCAGATAGATCCTTAACAGGACTGCAAAGACCATTTACAACATTGTATGCAATGTTGGAAACACGTTCCTGCAATTTCAATATGCAAGTTGTTTTGAGTAAGAGCAGAAAAGAGAAATACTTTTCATATTTCCATAAGCAGAGATGACTATCATTTTGAAAAACAAAAGAAGACAGAAAATTGCATGCTTGCACATTCTAAGAGTGCTAAAGCTATCATAACTATACAAGGAGATTTGAAGAAACTAAAAATCAGTTTAGAACTTAATATCATTGAAGGAATACTTACAGATCGTTCATAGGCATGGACATGGCCTGCAAAGACCACATCAACTTTGTACTTCACAAACCATGGTTCGTACATTACTCTCATGGTTTCTCCTTCCATGTAATGATAGTTGTAGCTATTATACCAGGGGGCATGCATGAGAACAATCAACCATGGTGTCTGACTTCTGTTGACTTTTGGTAGCTCCTCTTCCAACCATCTATTCTGAGGAGTGTATTTTCCTAAAGAAACAGAAAAATTTAGTCAGTAGCGGAAGCTTGGAAGAAGTATAAGAGGCAGTTGCCAGAATTCGAGTTATCATTGAAATTACTAAATACCAAAACAACGCTACACGGAGATCCAGAAAACTACAAAGAGATATGTCCCTATGAAGTGTGGACACAACGTTCCTTTATCAAAAATTTCAGTTGGAAAAACACAATGTGTTCCCTTAGAGTGAATCAGGTACATTGACCCAAAGCAAGGAGCACAAAAATCACAAAGCAGCTAGAAGTTAGTCTTCGTTTAGCAGTTTTTGGATCACCAAAAATGCTCTCAGAAATCAGAACTGCTAGTTAAACATAAATTTTTGTTGCATACATGCATCATGCACAATTGTGAAGTTTGAAATTTTTGTTAATAACTGTAGGTAATAACACATCCTTACCATATGCTGAGTATGAAGACAAGACTATGATGTAAGCTGAAGCTCTCTTTATCGAATACCAAAAGGGAGCAGTACTTCCTGATGCTCTGTAAGGAACATGATAACGGTGGGAATAAGGCTTGAAAGGTACGGTTTCACCCTGCAACAAAGATACAACTCTTCTGTCTTACCATGTTCTGAGGGTTACAAATCTCAACAATAGCAAAAGCAGTAACGGTTATAGCATACTTTTTCCAAGTTCTAATTTTATTTCATTTTCCAGCTCCAATCTAAAGAATAATTGGCAGGCCTAGCTCATGAGACATAGAGACCCCTTAGGCCCTAGGGAAGCCGAAGATGTGAGCCATTCTCATAAGCAGGCAGTGAAGCAGTAACGATTAGCTACCAATGGAAGATTTAACAGATTAGGAATCTAGCTGCAATAGTTTTTCAGATTGAAGACAACACTGCATGATTGAAAATAAATTGTCCGAGAAGTATACTACATAGCAATTCTTCTGCAAAACAGAAATCATAGAACTGCTGATTCATGTTAGGAAATGGAAAATTGATAAATGTATACTTTCCAAGGATATCTTAAGACATGCTTACGATTTCTGGGTAAAAGTCAATTTCGTGATTTCCGGCTGTCCATATCCAAGGTTGATAAGCGACACTTCTTTCAACGAACCTTCCCCATGTATCCCACCTATTATTATCGTGACAAGGATAGATGTCAGCATAAGATAAGTCGCCAACAAATAACAGAGTCTGCCCTTTTCGTGGATTCCTCTCGTAATGAGTAAGTGTCACATTTGAATCATAACTCTGACCAAGATCCCCTGCAAACCAAGCCCCAACAGTTACTTAGACATACACGCATACATATAGATATAACAAGCACCAAAGGACAGATTTCGTTGAGCTCCTATAAGATTTTGTCAAAATCACTACTAAAAACCAAAACAAAGTAACAATTCCAAATTGGAATTACCAATGAGACCAAATGAATATGGGACATCAGGGCCAACTTCAGGAGGAGTCACAAACCAGAATTGTCTTTCGGTGTGTCCAATCCCAACCACATAGTAATATTTAGTATTGAACTACCAAGAATTCAAACAAAGAATAAAATCAACATAATACTCCAAATGAAAGTTCTTCAATTACAAATAAATTTACAATACAAAATATTCACCTCCAAATGTCTGATAGTGCAGTGATGAATGTAACCAGAAGTGTAATTATAGTATTTATAAGTATAAATTTTGCCCTCAGCCTGTTCCTTCTGCTTGTTATTTTCACTCCAATAAACCACTGTATTAGTGCCTGGCTCATCCACTGTAACCCACGACACTATCACTGCCTTCCCCACAAGATCCCCTTGAGTTATATGAACCTAAAAAAAATATTAAAATTATCTTTGAAAAAAACCATACCCTTTATTTAACTTAGGAAAACAAACAAACTTACGAAGATCAGAGACAATAAAATGAAAAGGATCAAAGAAAAGGAACCTGTTGAGGAGCATTATAGCCAGGAGGGACTTGAAAGACATCAGCATCAAGGGGCAAATCAATGGCCTTTTCAACTTTCCTGATAAAACTGCTGGTTTTGCCTCCATTAACAAGCAAAGCTGCATTCAAAACCAAACACAAAACGGCAACAACAAGAGGAGAAGAGAAACCAAGCGAACCCATTTGAGTATTCTCTGTAAACAACTCAACACATTGTTGTCGTCTTATCATATATATATATATAGAAATTTACCGTTTTAACATAAAATTATGAGGAATATTCAGAGGGAAATACGAATGATACACGACAACGTCAAGGTCAACTTTTATTTTATTTATTTTTGAATGCCAATAAGATTCTTTTTGGCTGAGCCTGAACTTGAACCGTATGTCATGCTTCAGGAGAAAACTAAAGAATTAGCGCATAGAGTGGAGAAGAAATATCAAAGCACG
>NW_006262022.1:6080271-6110112 GCF_000493195.1 Citrus x clementina
TGGGGAGTAACAGAAAAGTGTAAAACAATTATTAACACGGGTAATTTTTATCCCACCCCCAAAGGTTTCGATATTTGACATCGCGACACCAAATGAATGAATGATTTTCCGCGTACCACCGCGTAACCATTCTGTCCAAATCAGCCGTTAAATTAAACGATTTTGCTTTTACATTTGTTCAAGTGACCGATATGTCCCTAATTTGAATTGCATCGATTGCAAATATACTGAAATATCCTTGCAACTAAACAAATTTTTCATTACAAATATAATTTTTTTAAAACTAATATAAAAAATAAAATCTAAAGCCAATTGAACAACTTCCCGCACTTTACAGTAAACAACAACCAAATAATGGGCAATAAATTGTTAATAAAGAAAGAATTATAGATGAGTGCTGCTATTTATCCCAAGTTAAATCTCGAGCATTACAATTAATGATATTATTTTAATTAATTTTAATTTTTTTAGATAAAGTTTAACTTTTGCATTTTACCTTTTCCTTTTTCTTCCCAACTACAAACTCCTTTGTCTTCCTTCTGGCCTACACAATTTAGTTCTATAAAATTAAAAGTAACCAGGCCACACGATTCAAGCGTGTTCGTTTGTTGTGATGCATATATATAATAAATAAAAGGCAACTCAAGTGCAGAAATATCATATTAGTCATGGCTATCGCGTGATGGCTGAGAATGGTGGCAGTAGTTGTCGTTATGCGATTGCTTAATTTCTGGAGCATGGAGTTATGGGAGTTGTGCTCTATGGTTGAAGTTGTGGCTGCCATTTTATAAGTGGTTATGGCTGTCGCATGATAGCTCTACTTGGTGACGGTGGCTGGAGAGAATTGTGGTTGTAAACATGACAATCTAAAAGATAAATAACATTTTCTTTTTTTTATTTTTATTTTGATTCAATAACATTTTTTTATTCTGAAAATAACAATTTCATCACAACCTAGGTGGTGGTGGTGGGATGGCTGGGGGTGGTGGCTGCAGAGAGTTGTGGTTGCAAACATTACAATTTAAAAGATAAATAACTTTTTTTTTTCATTTTGCTTAGGTAAAATGGTGCATTTTAAAGTGTCGGAATTTAACTCCTGATTTGACTCGGTGCAAATAACATTTTCCATTATAAAGACATCTATCGAGATGAAATTGAGTTCAATTCTATTTTAAGTCATTAGCAAAAAATAATCCAATGCCTCTACAACTTCATCTAAGAGGAAGGGAGAAGAAACTAAAGATAAATATTAAAAGAATAAAATTTATTTTCAGAATATTTGAATCGATTAATTAAATGGACAGTTATACCCTTTGTGCCGTTAAGTTAACAGCAAAATTCCACAATTGGGGTGCGCGGTGGTACGCGAGAAAACGTTTGCGGGCGCCGTGTCAAATGTCAAGACACTTGGTGGGGGAACCAAAAATTTCCCTTATTCATATGGAAGTCAAAGATTTAGATGGAAAAGTAGCAAACGCCAAAGCGCTTCTTTTTTTGACAATTAAGAGGGTTAAATCCGACATTTTGTAATCTTGGATTTGTTTCTGTACCCACGCTCCCATTCTAGATTTTAAGACAAACATTTTAGGGAGCGCCTAAGTTACGATCAGTGTATCTTACGTTTTTTGTTTTATTTTTCTTGGCAAATTTCATTTGAGTCCCTTAATGTTTCTTTATTTTTTATAATTGAGAAAGTATTTATCTCCTTTCATCTCTTCTACACCTATTTTTTATCCTTTTTAGAGTTGTATTTATTTCTTTTAATAACAACAGATGATTATCAAACTCATATAGATCTATGAATTCAGAATATATTTTTGGTACTAAATTTATTAAACCTATTCTTTCTTGCTCTAATAAATCTATTTTTTGATTTATTAAATTTATATATGTATTTACTATGTTTTCCCATCTTAAATGCATACGTTCTGTACTATTTATTAATTCCTGTATTGTATTAACAGCTTGGTTCATAATGTTTCAGTTTTATACCAATATATTAAAAATTGTATAAATTTATCAATAAATTTCATTTTATTTTCTATCAATATTTCTCCTCCTGTTGTATCTATATTTCTTTCTCTAAGTTCCTCAGTTAATTCAAGTTCTATATTTCTTATATTATTTTTATCAGTTTTTAAAGCTTTTACCAAATTCTTTATTTCTTCTTTATTATATACCTTTAATGTATATAAACTATTAACTATTGACTGTATAGGGTCCATAATTATGGTTCTTATGTCTCTGATACCATTTTGTTCGTGTGAACTTAAAAGTAAACAGAAAAACTAAAGTAAACAGTAAACAGAAAAAACAAATGAAAAACAGAATGAAATAAAACGAAATAAAATATAATAGAATAAAAATTACAGAAAACTAAAATGTAAATACTTTAAAAAATATAAAAATATAAAACAATAAACAATATTGCTGAACTTTTTAACTATTTTTATAAGGTATACATATCGTATCTTCTATTATCATTCCTTACATATAAGGTAATAACTTGTTCTCCTTCTATTACCCTAGGTATATTATTAAGAAGACTAGGAAAATAAAAATCATAGTAATTATTATTAGTTTCTAAAATATATGCAGGATTATTAGTCATATCATAAAATAATTCAATCTGTATAAAGTATATATTATTATTTATTATACGAAAATAATATCTGATTTCCCTCTGAGTATCTATGTTTACAAAATATTCTGATTACAGGTACGTGGCTTGTTATCCCAAAGTGCAGAGGATACTAACGCCCAATAGGGATCGTCTATCCAATTTACGTCATGGGTTGCTTGCCGATATACCTTACAATAAGTATATTTGTTTTATTTTAAATTCTTATATTTCAAATTCTTCGTTATCTGAATTTTCTACGTAATTTATGTATGATGGTCCGACTTCTCGATTTTCGTGTTCTATATATGCTAAGGCTATGTCAATTCCTTGCTCTATTGTTAACATAATTATATTATGCTTTAAATTATCTATTTCGATATGGTTTATAATTTTTCTTTTTATTTCTTTTGGTAAATTAAGAGTATATACTGCTTGTAAATCTTCTGTTCTAACTAGCTCTTCTTTACTTAAAAGATATGAACTTTGTTTAAAAGATCCTAAGTTAAAGTCTATTATCATCATATAATCATTATATGTTATTCTAGTAGTAGAGTTTATCATATATTCTTTAGAATTCCCAAGCAAAATATCGTTATTCATGTTTAAATTAGCTCTTCCTCCATAAATCTCCTCATCATCAATCATCAACAAACTTCCACCAACAGATAAGGGTTGAGAATTATTACCTAAGTTGTTCTTATTTCTTTGCCTTCCGATCCTTTTCCAGTGACCTGCAGCCTGGTTGTCCTTATTCCCTCAACGGCCTCCTTGTCTTAACGGGATCAGCGGACTCGAGCGGCCTTTCTGTATGGATTTTGATCGTTATGCTTGGAAACTTTGAACAAATTTAGGTTTCTCTTTCCTTTCTTTGGTGTTGTTTTGTTTATGATTTCTGATGGCTTGATTCTGGATTCTGAGCTGAAGAGTTGTTTAGTTATTCATTTGAGAGAGTTTTTTGGAAAAGATTTCGTAATGGAAGCTTTGAGAGCCTTTCTTCTTTTTTTTCCTTTATTTATCAAGAAAAAAAATTACATTCTTGCCCTTTTATGATTGGGTCTTTTACATTATTACCTACGTTTTATTACATTATTGCCCTTCTATGATTGGGCTTCTTACGTCATTGCTGACATTACATATCACTTACTTTAGCATCTTTCAACTTTAGCATCTTTCTTTTTGTTGTCTGCCATTTTCCTTATCTTGTCGGGCATCTTTGTTTATGCTGTCTGCTTTATCTTGTCGGGCATCTTCTTTATGTTGTCTGCCACTTCCATGAGTTGATAAGCTTGATCCATAGTTTTACTGTTACTGGGGAAACGCATAGTGCTTATTTCATTGATGAAGTCTAATAACAGATTTGATGGTGTATGACTGTCTTCAGAGGTTATGAGAATATAGTTCTGGAATTTGATGATGGTTCTGAAATTTCTTTTGTATAGATCCTTGGCTATGCTCCATATGGCCTTTATTCCTCTGGCTCTTCGTGTTCTGATCCAAGGTTCATTTATGTGTGGAACATTTGTGTAATCTGTCCCAACTTCGACCTTGAAATTCTTAGTGAGATGACATATAGAGATCATATAAAAGGCTTGATATTCTACGTTCTGATAGTATTCAGGGCTTATGGTGTAGAATTTTAGGTATATGGGTCTTTTTTGGGCGAACCTTGATACTTCTTTTATTAATAAGTCATCAAGACTGGCTATTTCTTAAAGATTTATATCTGGATATACCAAGTCTAAATACCCATATTTTGCTATTTTTCCAACAAGAAGTGGATCTGCTCCTTTTGTAGCAATCATTCTAGGATACATATTTTTTCCTGGTGCCTTGAAAATTGTATTATTGTGGGAACAAGTGGAGTACACCCATGTAGAGAATTGTTTATATTCTTCTTCTTTTGGATTCAGGGGTTTCTCTTCTTCTTCTGTATAAGGGTTGTTTATTTCTATGAACTTTTTGGAGGATCTGATTTAGGAGACTGGACTTCTATAGATATGATTTTATTTGGAACTGGGTCAGAGATTGGTTTATCTTCTCTGAAGGGTCCACTACTGCTTCCTATATTTATTGGGTTAATGTTTATTAGGCTCGTGTTTGTGAGAGCGCTTTTGTTAGGTCGTCTATGTATGATTCTAACAAATTTACTCCTTTTTCATGAGCCTCAGATGCTTCTTTTAAATAGTTTATTACATCAATTATATCAGATGCTTCTGTTTTGAGCCTTTGTACTTCAGCTTCTATTTTTCCGATGATTCTATTTACTTCGGGATTCATTCTCTAAATTCTATGTTCCTGCTTAGGAAATCTACAAGGAAATTGTTAATTCCTTTTATATGGACAATTTTAAAATTATAATATGACAGATAAACTTACCATCTATGTAATCTTCTGTACTGAGGTTCATTTGGTAAAATCCTATTAACAAGAGCGTTTACCTGAGAATTATCAGTTTCTACAATAAATTATTTTTGGAGTAAAAATAATGAGAATTTTTTAATTCCTTTGTATATTGCAAGGAGTTTTTTTTCATGTACAGGATAGTTAACTTGAGCTTGGTTAAACGTTCCACTAGTGTATCGACAAATTTCATTTATATCAGTTTTAAGTATTGCTCCCCAATATAAGTCAGACGCATCTGCTTGTATTACTAATCTATCTTTTTCATCTGGTAATCTTAAAGTTGGAAGGTTTTTACATTCTTCTTTTAAATTTTTTACAGTTTCTGTATGTTCTTCATTCCACCCTCTAATATTATTTTTTCTTAATAATTTTTGGAGTATATTCCTCTTTTTTGATAGATCTTTTATAAATCCTTCTGCATAATTTAAACATCCCAAGAATTTTGTATTTGTTGTTTATTTTCTAATTTATCTGGAAACTCAATTATTTTCCTTCCTATATGGCTCTGGAGTTTGATTCCTTGCTTGTCAAGTATCATTCCTAAAAATTCTATTTTCTTATGCTCTATTACTGCTTTTTTACTAGATAATACTATGCCTTCTCTAATACATGTATTAGCAAATTCTTTCAAATGATGTCTATGTTCCTCAATTGTTTCTGAAGCTATTAATATATCATCAACATAGACTATAATGTAATTGTAGTCTCTAAATATTTTATCCATCCTACTTTGGAAAATTTGTGGAGCATTTTTTAATCCAAAGGGCATTACTAACCATTCATAATGACCTTGTGGGGTACTAAAGGCTGTGTAAGGGATGCTATTATTTTCCATTTTTATTTGCCAAAATCCTGACTTACAATCAAATTTTGAGTAATATGTTTTATTTTTTACAAGATTTATTAGTACTTCTTTATTTGGGAGAAAATATCCATCAAATTTTGTATATTTATTTAGTTCTTTGTAGTTTATTACCATTCTTGCTTTTCCTCTAATCTGTTCTGCTCTTTTCCTAACCATAAAAGCTGGACTATTATGCGGACTATTACTACTTCTAATAAGTTTTAAATTTAATAATTCTTTTATTTGAATTTTAAATTCTTCTCTATCTTCTTCTGTATACATCATAGATTTTAGTCTTATAATCCTATTTTCAATTAACTCTATTTTTACTCTAGGATGATTCGGTTTCCATAATGCTAAATGATTTTCTTTATAAACTTGCTCAAGCTGTGATTTTATTGTTTCTAATTGTATATTATAAATTTGTCCTTTTTGTATTAAATAATATTTTTCATAAATATACTTATCACCACGCTGGGCTGGCTGAACTCTGTAAGGTTTAAATTCGCGAGGGATGCGGAGAATATGATTACAAGGGGTTTTTAAAGTAATCATATAAGGTGTTTGTTGGTAATATTAGAATTGTTGTATGAAATCATTTCCTAAAAGGATATCACAATCCATACCATTATATTGGAATATTTGATTAATACGTACTATTTTACTCCCTAATAATATTTCAAAGTTTAGAATAGATTGATTTACATGTTGTTTATCTCCTGTAATACCAATAATTTTTAATTTTCCATTTGATTCCCATGTATTAGATAAAAAGGATTTCATAATAGTTATTTCACTATCTGTAAGGCTGAGTGATGTATTGTCATTATTCTATTACCTTCTTTCATTAAATTTTTCTTTAATAACTTAAAATGTAAGCTTAATGTCTCGTCTATGTTTTTATCTTTAATGTGTACACAATATCTAGGGTGACAAGTAAATAATAATTTAGTATAACATAGATTTCCTTCTATTGTTCCAAGATGTCCTATATTAGGATCTGTAAATCTTTGATCATGTAATGATAAGACTATAGGGCTATCTATTCCTTCTTTAAAAAGAGATTTTATTAAGATTTGTATCTCAGAGAGGTATACATATTGAATTTTTCCTTTAGTTGACTCATTTTTTATTTTTCTCAGTGCTAGTTCTATGGATCTCTTATTTATTAAACTAAATCTAATATTTCATTCAGCTTGTGTGATTGTCACAGCTTTTTCTTGTTCATAATATTCATGTAATATTATTCGTTTTCTTTTAAACATATCTCTAAATCTATGGATTATTCCATATTCTGGTTTTTCCATATTTAATTTTAAAAGTTTATTATATTTTTCTTTGTTAAAGGTAGCAACAAGGCTGTATCCACTTTTATTTTCTTCTTTTTCTATTTCTTCTATTTCTTCTATTTTTTCATTATCTAATAACTTTTCTTTATTCTGATTCATTTTCAGATTCTTCAGCCATATAAACTTCTTCTCCTATGTAGTCAGATAAATTACTTATTTCTTCTAAGTCACTTTCTATATTTTCAAAATCTTCTTTTAAGAGTTTAACCTTTTTCTTTTTTATACAATCTGTACTTATATGTCCTATTTCTCCACAATTCCAACATTTGCATTTAGACTTATCTAATATTTTTCTTTGGTTTTTATATCTTCTTTTATAATATTTTCTTCCTGATTTTTAAATTTTTTCTTAAAATTATTATATTTTTTATATCTCTTCTCTTTATGATAAGATTTTCTGCGTTTTTTATGAGGTACATAACATCCCCATTTGGTAGGCATTTCTGTCTTTTCACAACATATTTTTGTTATGTTTTTACTCTTTTTTATTAAACTTCTTTGGATACAAATTTCACTTAATCTTGTATTTAAAAATCTGATCCTAGATCCTAATGTATCTGGGATTCTACTATCACTATTACTAGTATATTTTTCATATTCATTTATGAAATATCCATTCCATGGATAAGGTAATTTAGAGTAATACAAATTTTTATAAATGTTATGGTCTTCATGACTCATGAATTGTGTATAATAATATTTACTAAATTCACATGTATATTCTTTTACATAACACATATTACAGATTGTCAGGTTTATTAATTTCATTCTAGCATTTAATTTATCATATTTTGCTTCCTTTTCTGTATTTTGTAACCAATCTTCTCCTAAGAATTCATTAGCAACGTATTCGATTATTCTTTCAATACCTAATCCTTTATCTTTTCCTAATGCTATTTTGGTTGAGTCTTTTATTAATTTTTGTGTATCGTCACTTAATCTTTTCCACCAATTAAATACATTTCCTGTAAAACTTGCTATTAGAATATCTGTTTATTTTTTCTTCTTCGGTTTCTACATTCCAATCATCTTTGGATCCATTGAATATGAAAAATAATTTCATTTGCATTCCCCATTCTACTAAAGCTTTTCGGGGGTCTATTTTACAATCTAAGTCTAAAAATGTACCTGCATTGCTTATTGGCATCAAGTGGTCATTATTAGGTTGGTAATCTTTTTTCCAAGGGGTATTTTTAACGGGCGGATAGTATTCATAAAATGGTCTATTTTTCTTTTTATTTGTTTCATATCTGTGGCTAGGTTCTCCAATATCAGGTTTTAATTCTGGACCTCCAGCGACATTCATTTTTATTTGGTATTCTTTTTCAAATTCTTCTAAATCACTAAGGTTAATATCACTAAATTGTTCTGTTAATTTTTCTAATGTATTTTCCATCATTCTGTATCACTAGGTGTGTTTTCTTTTATCTCTAATTTTTCTTTTCCCTTTTCTTCTCTTTTTAATTCTGCTTTTAGCTTTTCTGATTCCTCTAATATTTTTGGGTACTGGGTTTTTATAAACCAATCATCATAACTTCCTGGTTGAGGTTTTGTCATATGTTTTTCAATATTTGTTCCTATTATTCCTGATTTTATCATTTCAAGTTTCTCAACTTTTTTATTTTTCTTTCGGCTTATCTGTATTGTTGATAATTCTATCTTTATCTTTCCTATTTCTTGTTTAATTTCTCTCATTTCTTCTTTAAGATTTAAAAGTATCTCTTTTAATTCGATTAATGTAGTTTCCATAGTATGTAGGGGTTCTAATAGATATTTTTCCTTTTGAGTGTATGTTACATTCAAAGTAACATAGTGTTAGCCAACATTTTATTATGATCATAAGATATAATCCCAACATATATTTTTAATTGGATGTGTCCAATGGAAATAAATCTTGGATGATCTTGTTGTGACAAGATTTACATAATAGGATAAATTAAATGTTAATAGATATATTAGATTGCATTAAATGATGACACATAATGAGGATTTGCAATTAATTTGCTTTTTGGATAATTCTATTGGAAATGCCAAATAATTCTGGTTGTCGGCATTGCATATAGTCATATGGCAAATAGATCATTTACTAGATTTCATTTACTTTGACCCATATGACCATTGCCAGGGTTGCAGGGCATAATGGGAATCTTGGATAGAGTTCGCGAGAAGTCCAAGAAACAAGCTTGATTGGTATATAAATTTGTATCGCTCCATTGTCACAAATTCTTATATAAATTTATTTTACACAAATTGATATGGCATGATAAAATTAATTGAATTAAATATCTCGACCCACATGATTTATTTATATTATTTTATATTTTCATTAAACCAATGAATTAATGATACATCAATTTACACAAGACAAATTTATAAAAGAATTTATGACTGTATCATCACTCTATCTGGATTCATGCGGTTGTTTTATATATTCTCCTTTTTAGTAGCTTTCATCACCAAAAAGAAAAAGAAAACAAACAAAAAAAATCTGCTTCCGTTCCATCACTCTTCCTTGTAGCTTGCGCTTGAGCACCAAAATTATAATATAGATTAAATCAATTTCATCTCCAGCTAAGGCAGCAAGCCAGCAAACTAGTATAAAATGTTTTATATCCGATGACAAAACCAATACAAAATGTTTATACTATGACAAGCAATATATGAATCGATGGATTAAAATATTATATATATGTTAAGAATATATAACAATTACAATGATATTATCAGAAAACTATTGCCAAATAAACTGATTCATACAATTAAATTATTTAAGTGACCTTTTTTTTTTTAATCTCAAATCGATTATTAAAAGATTTTTCCTAAAAATACAATATACTGAAGTCTTTATTAATATATATTATATCGTATTATAAAATCTCAACGACAATTGACATGGGTCATTATCTTTAAATATTTATGTGTGTCTTAGCACAACACTATCATATTAATATTATTATATATAATAATTCTTATATGCGAGTACCTTATATTTTTTAATATGGACGCACTCTTAAACTATATTAAAAAAATGAGGACATTTGTACTAGAGAATAACTCTTATGTATGTGTGTGTGTGTGTTAACTTATGTTTATGTTTTTCTAATGAACAGATAGGGATGACAAAATCTTCCACGGGTTTGGGGCCCCATGGAGCCCCACCCTAAATGAGAAAAATTTTAAATAATTTTTGGAGAATGGGGTGGGAAGTGGGGAAAAAAATCCCTAAATTCTTAACGGGGTGGGGTTTGGTTTTATACTCCCCACCCCAATCCACATTATATATAAATATGTTTTTAATTCTTATTTAATAATTTTTATTTTATCAACTATAATGTCAATTAATAATTTTTTTATTTTTATGTAATATAAATATGATATGAATAAAAGAAAATCCTACAATATAATTCTTTTTCAACTCTAAAATATTGTTATGTTTTCTTTTCTCTTTTAAGATGCTGCTCTCTTCAAACATTTTTCAGTTTTGATAGAATTTTAAGATACTGTTTCAAACTTTTAGAGATTTTTTTAAATAACTTAAATACTTAATAATATGATAATGATTTTATTTTAAGCCTCTAATTTTTAATTTACTGAAATAATGTATTTATACCTATTATAAAATAGGTAAATGGAGAATGAGGTGGGGATGAGAAAATCATTCACCACATGAAGATTCCCCATCCCCACCCAACTAAATTTATTAGGGAATGAGGTGGGAAATGGAGGCAAAAACTTTTAATGGGGTGAGAAATAGATAGGCCTTCCCACTCCCACCCCACCCCATTGCCATCCCTATGAACGGATGAGAGTAAAAGTTGCAAAATTCAAAATGCAAAACTTGGGAGCGCCTTATCATAGCAAGTAGTAACTAGATGGAGTGTCAAAAGAGAGAAAAGTCCAAGAAAGAAGCTTTGATTGATTTGCATCGCCCATATTATCATCATCTCCTTCAATTGATGACTCATCAAAGTGCCTTTTTAAAAATCACTACTTCCACACACTTTTCATGGAGCGTGTGTCCAACAAAACATACTTTATCGAGAGAATTAAAAAAAAAAATTCTATTTCCTTTTAATTCAGTAGTTCAATAAGTTCACATATTATATCTCTATTTCCGATTTTAAAGTCAAAGTTTTGTTTTTAATGGTAAGGAACGACCCCCTATATAAATTTAAATATCATCCATTGATGATTTTATCCAAATTCTGTTGGAATTAAGAGTGATAAAACTTAATTCTTTTCCCCAAGAAATCACCACACACTGATCTTATTACGGCAAGAATGGAGAAAACCAAGATAGGAATCAGAAAATAGAACAAGAGTATATAACTAGAGATAGAGATTAAGAAAAATGAACACAAAAGGAATTATAGAGGTTCGACTTGACAGCCTACATCCTCTTGAGAAACAGAAACCATAGCTTTTCTTTTATACTTAACAGATTACAAGTCTTAGCGAAATTGATACAAGGAACGTTCTTTTGCTAAGTATGGCCTTGGAGGCTTTATATACAACTCTTAGGAGATCCAGATAGGTGTGCTGCACGCCAGCTCTTATTCTGGGTTTGTTGAAACAAACCCAAAGAGTTCCGGCCAAGTCTAACCGTTGGTAACAACCTTTAGCTTAAAACGGCACTAGCAGCTGCCGTTTAACTAAAGCTTGATTTCGTTGATGCTCGTGCAAGTCACGTGCATTACTTAAACTCTTCGTATGATAGAGTCTTGTTGTCGTATGGGCAGCGTTATCTGTTTCTTATTCAATTTCAAAAATGACAAAGTCGTCTCCTTTAGAAATTCCTAATTCAGGTTCACAATTAACAATCTCCACCTTGAACCTGAATCATAGCACTCCTACAGCTTCTTCTTCTCGAGCTTCTATATCTTCATTTTCTACAGATGCCAGCTAAGTCTAAGCAGTGCTCAAACTTAGCCATAGGAATTGGTTTTGTCAACGTATCAGCAACATTGTTACTGGTATGAATCTTCACAAGCTTCACAGTGCCTTTAAAGACTTCCAGCCCTATGAAATGGAGCTTAATGTCAATGTGCTTGGTTTTTTCATGGTGGACTTAGTTTTTGCTCAGACTGATAGCACTTTGACTGTCACATAGAATTGTTATGGATGATTGCTCATACCCCAATTCATTTATCATGCCCTTTAACTATATTGCTTCTTTGAAGGCCTCTGCAGCAGCTGTATACTCTGCCTCTGTTGTATATAGGGCCACTACACTTTGGAGTGAGGCTTTCCAACTGATTGTGCAGCTATTAAGTGTGAATAAAAAACCAGTGAGTGATCTTCTATTATCCACATCTCCTGCATAGTCAGAGTCAACAAAACCCTTAACCAGATTGTATTTTGCTCTCTCTCATCCATACAACAAACCATAGCTTGTAGTTCCTCTTAGATACCTCAGTATCCATTTCATAGCCCTCCAGTGTTTCTTCCCTGGATTAGACATAAACCTGCTGACCAGGCTTACAACATATGACAAATCAGGTCTTGTTAAGACCATTGCATACATTAGGCAGCCCACTGAGCTAGCATATGGAGTTTTCAACATTTCAATTTGTTCTGATTCAGTGCTTGGGCACTGCTGACTTGATAACTTGAAATGAGCTACCATTGGAGTAGACACTGGTTTACAGTTCAACATTCCAAACATCTCCAAAACCTTGTTAATATATTTTTCTTGAGACAAAAACAATGTCCTGGCTGTTCTGGTCCTTATTATTTCAACACCTAAGATCTTTTTGGCTGGACCAAGGTCTTTCATGTCAAACATAACTCTAAGTTGTTGCTTCAGCAGATCAATCAGCTTCATGTTTTTACTGGCCATAAGCATGTCATCAACATATAGTACAAGATAAATCACTTCCTCCCCATAGGTCTTTCTGAAATATACACATCAATCATAACTAGATTTTTGAAAGTTCAGTTCCTGCATGTAGCTGTCAAATTTCAGGTACCACTGCCTGGGGGACTGCTTGAGCCCATAAAGAGATTTCTTCAGCAAGCAAACCCAATCAGGGTGTTTAGTATCCACAAAACCATCAGGCTGTGACATTACAATCTCATCTTGTAGATCACCATGAAGGAAGACTGTTTTAACATCTAATTGTTCAAGATACATATCATAGACAACTACCAATGACAGAATAATCCTTATTGATGTGTGTCTGACTACTGGTGAGAAGACTTCGGTGTAATCAATCCCCTCCCTTTGGGTAAAGCCCTTGGCTACCAATCTTGCTTTGAATCTTTTGGGTTCAACATCAGGGATCCCATCTTTTATTTTGTAGACCTATTTGCAGCCCACAACTTTTCCTCATTCTGGTTTCTGAATCAATTTCTAGATGCCATTCTTATTCAGAGAGTCCATCTTATCTTCCATGGCTTTGATCCATTGAGCTGATTCTTTACTTGCTACAGCTTCTTCATAAGTTTTTGGTTCCTCTTGGTCAACCTCATTTGTTGTTGTCAAGGCATATGCTATTAAGTCAGCATATCCCAGTCTCTCTGGTGCCCTAACTTGTCTCTTCTGTCTATCCCTTATAAGCTGATAGTCTTGTATTAAGGTGTGCTCTGGTGATTGAGCACTGGTCCTATCTGAGCCTTGAGTTTCTCCAGTGTGACTTGTGTTTTGACCATCCTCAGTTTTTGTTAGCTCCACCTCAAAGTGAGGTGTCTCTGCCCCTGAGATTTTCTGAATTGTGCTTTGTGCAGAGGTCTGACTTTTCAGCATCTCAGACTCATTGAAAATTACATCCCTGCTTATTATGCACTTAAGAGGCTTAAGATATACACACAACAGTTTGTAACCCTTAGTTCCACTAGGATACCTTATGAAAGCACATTTCAATGCCCTTGGTTCAAGTTTGCCCTGCTTAATATGAGCATAAGCAGTGCAGCCAAAAATTCTAAACTTAGTGTAGTCAGCTAACTTCCCTGACCAGACCTCATAAGGTGTTTTAAGTTCAATTGCAGTTGAGGGGCATCTATTTATCAAGTAACAAGTTGTACTCAAAGCTTCAGCTCACAATGTTTTTGGTAACTTTGAATGAAACAACATGCATCGAACTCTTTCCATTAATGTTCTATTCATTCTTTCTGCCAAGCCATTTTGTTGTGGTGTGTGCCTTACTGTTTTGTGCCTTAGGATCCCATTCTTTTCACACAAATCATCAAACTGTTTATTACAAAACTCAAGTCCATTATTAGTTCTGATCCTTCTAACCTTCCTATTAGTTTGAGTTTCAATCAAGGTTTTCCAGGCTTTGAATCTATCAAAAACTTGATCTTTGCTCCTTAATGGATACACCCATACCATCCTAGAGAAGTCATTTATCATAGACAAAAAATAACAAGCTCCACCTAGAGATTCAATCTGTGCTGGTCCCCACAGATCCGAGTGAATATAATCCAAAGTACCCTTAGTATTGTGCACTGCAGTTTTAAACCTAGTTCTTGAGGACTTTCTTAGGACACACTCCTCACAGAACCCAACAGTACTTATCTTATCACTCCCTAGAGCTCCTTGTTTTTCACGTTCTTTCAGCCCACTTTCACTTACATGACCCAACTTGAAATGCGACAATAATGTCTTATCTTCTTCCTAGTTTTCTACTACCCCAGCATCCCCAGTTATTGTTGTACCTTGCAATATGTATAAACCATAATGCATTACACCCTTTATCATTATTAAAGACCCTTTAATAACCTTTAGGGAGCTTGATTCAAGTCTGATACAACACCCTGCCTTATCTAACATGCTTAGAGAAATTAGGTTTCTTTTATGCTCTGGTATATGCCTTACATTATCTAGTTCTCTAATTATACCATCAGACATTTTCAACCTAACAGAGCCAATACCAATGACTTTACAGGAAATATTGTTTCCCATCAAGACTTTACCTCCTTCAAAGGGCTGATAGCTACTGAATAAGTGTTTATGAGGACACATGTGATAGGTGCAGCCAGAGTCAAGAACCCATTTACCTTCAGTTTGCATGTTTGAGGCTACCAAAATACCAGCAGAGTCATATCCCTCATCTGAATCTTCAGAAGCAACAACAACATTTTCATTCATGTTGTTAGCATCCTTAGGCTTAATCTTTTTCTCAGGGCAGTCCCTTTTGAAGTGACCCTCCTTGTGGCAGTGAAAGCACTTCAAGGCCCTGTTTTTAAACTTTGATCTTCATTTCTTTTTCCCTTTCTAGCCATCTTGCTTCTCTGATCTCCCTCTTACTGTCAACCATTCACCATCTCTTGTTTTTGATTTCTTGGAGCTTTCTTTGGAACTCAAAACTTCTTTAACATCCTGCATAGCCAGAGATTGTCTTCCATACAAGAGAGTGTCAACAAAATGTTCATAAGAATGTGGTAATGAAGATAACAGAATAATGGCTTTATCCTCATCTTCAATCTTCGCATTAATGTCTTCAAGATCTAAAATGATCCTATTGAAAGCATTAATGTGAGTAGTCAAGGAGCTACCTTCTTCCATTTGGAGTGTGTAGAGCCTTTTCTTTGTACTCAATCTTTTTGTCAAAGATTTCTTTGTGTAAAAATGCTCTAGTTTCTTTCAAAGGCCTGCAGCTGTTGTTTGGTCTCCCACTTCTCTCAGTACTCCATCTCCCAGGCTTAGGATTATAGTGTTGTGAGCTTTGTCAATGGCTTTTTGTATGTCTTCATCTTTGACCTTGCCGATCTTTTTCGAGGTTCTTGGATCCTCCAACACTTCTTCAATTCCCTGATGAACCAGCAATGCTCTCATCTTCAGCCTCCAAAGATGGAAGTCATTTTCCCCCGTGAACTTCTCCACGTCAAGCTTCTGTATTGCCATTCTTGCTCACAAGATTCAGAGATGTGAGCTCTGATACCAATTTGTTGGAATTAAGAGTGATAAAACTTAATTCTTTTCCCTAAGAAATCACCACACACTGATCTTATTACGGCAAAAATGGAGAAAACCAAGATAGGAATAAAAAAAATAGAACAAGAGTATATAACCAGAGACATAGATTAAGAAGAATGGAAACGAAATGAACATAAAAGGAATTATAGAGGTTCGGCTTGACAACCTACATCCTCTTGAGAAACAGAAGCCATAGCTTTTCTTTTATGCTTAACAGATTACAAGTCTTAGCGAAATTGATACAAGGAACGTTCTTTTGCTAAGTATGGCCTTGGAGGCTTTATATACAACTCTTAGGAGATCCAGATAGGTGTGCTGCACGCCAGCTCTTATTCTGGGTTTATTGAAACAAACCCAAAGAGTTCCGGCCAAGTCTAACCGTTGGTAACAACCTTTAGCTTAAAACGGCACTAGCAGCTGCCGTTTAACTAAAGCTTGATTTCGTTGATGCTCGTGCAAGTCACGTGCATTACTTAAACTTTCATATGATAGAGTCTTGTTGTTGTACGGGCAGCATTATTTGTTTGATTGCTTTGTCGTTTCTTATTCAATTCCAGAAACGACAAAGTTGTCTCCTTCAGAAAGTCCTAATTCAGGTTCACAATTAACAAATTCAATAGACAAAATTTAAAATAAAAATATAAGGTTTAATGTGATTAACTTATCGACTAGTTTGGTCTTCTTTTTTTTCAGAATATTACATTTGCAGATATTAGTAGAGTAGCAATTATGAATTTATCTACATCTCCATCCGAATATGTAGCTCATAACGGGTTGAATAGTTTTTTTTTTTTTATTCTGTACTAATGGATAGACGAACCTTTTCCAAGGTGTGAATATGAAATAAGAAAAAAAATGAACACGATTCATTAAAGAGAAAATTGTTTGGGAATTTGGTTATCTGAAGTATCTAACGAAAAAGACCTAAAAGGTCTACCTTTGCTCATTGGTGCTGCCATTTATGTTCGTGCGCTCAAAGTTATGCACAAGATTAGATCCTTCAGTTCAGTAGTTGAATCTCGTCGATTTATTTATTGGGATTAACCTGATCCATTGATTCTGTTTATGTGATGGTCATACATGGAGTTAGCATTTGTTACATCACTTACATGATTATTTTAATGAATCATGTGGTGCTAGGTACTTCACTCGTTGTTCCTTGAATCCTCAGCCACTTTCTTTGATTTTTCTTTAAGCATTCACGTGATCAATAAACATTTAAGCAACCTTAGTTTTTCTCTCTTGAAAACGACATTATTATTATTTTTTTATTTTGAGAATTTGAAACCGACATTATTGAGACCAAAGAGTGAGGGCGGAAAAGTGGGAAAAGCTCTTAGTTTCTAATTATCCTATAATTAAATCATCCAGAACCATAAGAATTCATAGTCAGAATGGAATTTCAATCAGTGATTTTTAAGATTTCGAGTAACAACAAAAAATAATGCCAGCTTTGTTCATAATATTGTTACTTATTAGAGATTCAATCTCAAGGGAAATATATTTATCAATTGGAATTTGGTCATTCAAAAAAAAAAAAAAAGAACTCTTAAGATGATATCTCATAAAACACAACTCGACTATAAAATTAATGAAATACTAACTAAAAGAACAATTTTCACTCTTATGTATATATAATCTAAACATGTTTTTATGGGTCTAGCTACTGTGCACTTGGTGCATGGTACCCCACATTTTGTCCATATATGAGTTACCCATTAGATCTAACGCAAAACTTATTTCAACGGCATAGATGTATTCTCTTTGGTTTTTAACATTGACATTCCTATTGTTTTTCAAAAAAGCAAAATAGTCAAAAGTTTGACAAATAATTTTGGATAATTTTTAAATTTTATATTTTGATCAATTGATCTAATTTACTATTAAAATTAATGACAATATAAGGCCAATAACTTGAAAAAAATTTAATACATAAAATCTTTTTTATTTTTTCAAAATAATATAATAATAATTTAATCTGTAATAAATAATTTAAATATATAATAAAATATATTACTTTATCAATAATATTAAACAATTTTTAGAAACAATATAAAATCTATTTAATCAATAATAAATAATTTTAATATATAATTAAATTTTAATTTATCAATAATAATATGACCAAATGACAATGTTAAAAAATTTCATAATAATCAACTATGGTTTAGTATTCAAATATAAATAACAGAAATATACTCTTAAGTGTAAATGGTAGAAATATTTTGGACTTATATATTAAAATTTTAAAATTTCTAATTTTTTCACTTTTCAGTAAATAAGAGGGATTGTAAAGTAATTTATCAAAAGCAAGGGGTTCCGTGCACCGGGACACCGTAGCTTCATCCTATTTTTATAGACAAAGTAAACAATTTTTTTTTTTAATATCCAACATTCGAATTCCTTATATATAGACAAAATGGGAAGTACTGTGCGTCAAGTACACAGTAGCTAGACTCTATATCTGTCCCAAATTCAAATGAATGAAAAATATATATTATTAATTTTTTATGTTTACTACAAAATCTTAAAGACGAGAACTACCTTACAGCTGCTGTAAAGTGCAATCCTCTCTCGTGAACAATATCAATCATGAGCCCAAGTGATTCACGATCAAATTTGTGGGAGAACTACAACTTACATCAATTGTAAGTTAGCAAGCTCCAATCTTAAATACAACTCTCAAAATTTGCTACGCTGCAGTTCAATGTAACATTAGCATTTAGCAAGACCCATACATGTAGTTAGCAAGACTTTCTGTGTGTCGTCCTTGAAATGTGGGCTTCCCACTTTGCTCACGGCGGGTGTAACGAATGTGGAAGAAGAAACACGAGATACTATTGGATGGGCGAATCTTGACCTTCCCTCCTTATCATTATCCCATTTATATTATGTCACCCTTTTGGGCTTTTTTTTTTTTACCCAACTTTTCCAAAGTAAGGCAGGCCCATTTGAACTTTTTAATAACATTTTGCTTCGCTTCAGTTTTGGTCCACCCAATCTTCTTTACTAGTTTGAAATATCCACTCTCATATTTTTTTTCTTTTTTTTTTAAATTTGACATAATATTAAAATATATAGTTTGAGTGATGAATAGCATGTATAAAATGTATTTCATTGCTACTCTAGCTTGTATGCATGGTAATTTTTTTTTAAAGTATTATCAATGATCAAAATTTTAGTGAGAACAAGCATTATCTTTGAAAGAAAAACCAGTAGGGACTGTAAAACAAACATCAAATACGCCGTAGTTGTAGAAATTTTGGGGCACTTGCAAATTGGGTTACGAAGCATGTGTCTTTATCAGATTCTAAATGGACCCATTTTAGAAAGACGTGGCCTTGTTTTGAAAACGGGTACATTCATGTTAGAAGAGGGGCCTTTGGGCCTGGGGCTCAACTGAATACTAATTTTGATTTCAATACCTTTTTTTTTTTTTGGCCTTTTTGATTTTGTAGGATCACACCTCATCAGTTTCCCCAAGACATTTGTTTGCTTCACTTCATCACCAAGTAAACATAAGCACTAAGCTGCATAGCCCGTATTGACTAGAAGATTGGAATACTAACAAGTTGTTTAATTAATTAATTAATTTTATTGAAGAGTAAGGAGAGTTCATTTTTTGTTATGTTATACATAATCCAACAACCCAATTTGTTAGTTAATAATTTATGTAATTTTTTTACCGTATTTGTTCAATAGAAATACATTGAAAACAATATGAAAAAATATTATTTCAATTTGTGCATCGTTTGCTTTCTTCTTTCTTTTTTTCCATTTTTTATTCACATAATTTTAAAAATTTTGTAAGTTCATTCATTGTGACAAGATCATGAGATAATAGTCTTACATTCATAAATATTTGGCCACGTAAGGGTGACAAATCTCCCCATTGGGCCTACCGAGCCCCACCAAAAAGACCCTACAAACAGCTACTGCAAAGGATTGTACGAGAAGCTGCCCTCCAACAAGCCCATGTGTACTTGTCCGATAGCAACGGACGGTCACATAGGGAATGCCTCGACCCAGAAAGAACCCATTATATTTGAATTCACAATAATATTAGGTCCTTACTTAAAACTCTTACCTGATTTCGAGAACAGTAAATCACACCTCGACACATTCAAAAAGATCAGAAACGCCCTATATGATTCTTCCACAATCGTTGGATTTTCATCCGATGGTTGTGGAAATAACATGATACATAATTTTATATTTCCACAATCGTTGGATTTTCCTCCAACGGTTGTGAAAGAATCATGCATCTCATATGATAATGTAAGATAACAATCTTCATGCCTTTAATAATCGTTTTCCTCATTTTCAAACTTTGCATGGGCCTTTCTTCCCAAGTTCTTCCCATAAATCCAGAGAGATCATTACCAATAATAAGTCTTTAAAATATTTTGGTCCAGATAATGGCCTGACTAGATTTTTACCAAAACATTAGTTGATAAGTGTTTTAGACAGATTTTGCTGGTAGAAAAAGATAAATTTATTTAAAATAATGAATTTGTATTTTTAGGGGAAACGAGGTACCTCACTAGTTTGTCGTGTGTGATATTTTAAATTCGAAGGAGGTGAGATGGGATGAGAGAAGTGGTAACAATGGTGAAAGGTTTGAACTAAGAAAAATGGCCTTCGAAACGAGCTTCACGCCTGCAAAACAGTGAAATAGAGATTAGATGTGAAGTTGGGGTACCCCGGCGTTCCCACTTCGACGCTCAAGTTAGCAACTCAAGCTTTTTTCATGGTAAAGAGAGCTTGCCAGCCCCCTGTAAATCAAGGTTTAAGGTTGAAGAAAACTTATTTTGTGAAGTGTGAGTGTTCATGAGTGAATGAATAATATCATGGAGAATAAAACTTAAACACCTTTATATATGAAGTACCTCACCTGTCATGTGGAGTATCTTTTATGGCTATTGGCTATCCCTTTTCAGGTCTTTCACATTTTTTTTACCTTTTTATAATTTTTGGGTCGTTATATGCATGCTTGGGAATCAAAAAGTCGTTCGTGGCGTATCTTATCCTTTGGGAACGTGGCGCGCACTGGAGAGTGGTCTAGGGTACCTTTGTCGGGTAAGGCGGCTGTGGACCACTGTCCTTCAAATTTGGCAGAGGTGGCAGGCGGCTGTCGCCAGTTTTCGGTATGACGTTTTTTATACTTAATTTTGACAAAATCAAATATTATCCTTCAAGAGATGGAGACATTTCTCATGGTGGACTTTTCAGAGGATTCCCCTGAATTTGATCTGTCGGGTTCCTCAAGTTATACAGGGTATCTCTATTTATGCGGGGTATCTTGAGTTACTCTAGAGTTATGCGGGATACCTCAAATTATGCAAGGTACCTTGAGGTATTCAGAGTACCTCGAATTATGCTGGAGTTATGCGGAGTACCTCAAATTATACTGGAATTATGTGGGTTACCTCGAATTACTCTCGAATTATGCGGGGTACCTCGAATTATACTGGAGTTATTCCGCTCATCGACATGTGGCGTTTTGCTACACTTTCCTTTTTCTCCCCAAACAACATCCCCCTTAGTTTCTTTGTGGCGAGAAGTATTGGAGGCAAAAGAAACTCACATAAAAAGTAGGAGCGACATGTGGCGATATGAAGTTTAGCTCGATGGGCGGCTGAATAGAGGGCGCCTTGCTTAGCTTCTTTTCTAACTAAACCTTATATATTTCCAAGAAATCTTCTCTTTATCTCTGTTTTTTTTAACCAAACTAATGGCATCTCCTTAGGTGGCCCAGGTACCACTCCTTCTATGAGGTGTACTTGGCCTCCTCACATCTTGAGATGTGAACTTGGTCATTTAAAAGCTTAGACATTACATCCTCTTTTATTCAATTAAAGTACTGGCGCGGATGGACCAAGCTAAAAGATGGTCGCTTTAGGGGTACCCAGAGAACCCAAAAAAAAAAAAAAAGGGCTCCATTTCCTTAGAAATGGCTACCAATTTGGACATGTTGGAAAAAACGGAGCTGATTGATCAAAATTTTTCATCTATTTCTGGGGAGGAACACTAAATATGGGTAGAAGATATTGTTAGGGTACTCCACAATTACCTATAATTTGTTTTTTTAGCGATTGCCATGTATAGATCGCTGTGGTGAGGACTTCGATGCCTTCTTTGGCTATTTGAGAAGCGGTTCATCGGTTACCCTAGGATCCACCTTATTTAAAGGTACATTTTCTCCACATGCTCTGGGGACAAAAAAAAAATCACATGACTCATTTCCTGGCAGTTTAAGGGTGCCTCAGGTACACAAAAAAGAAAGATGGGCTTCAACCCCATGAAGGGAAGCTCTCTGGAGTGAACAAGACTTTGAGGGGATAATTTGATGAAGTTTCAGAGGAGAAGGCATATAAGGTGAAAGACCCTGAAGAGTTTTAAGCTAAACTTGAGGACTTGGTACCTAGACAAAAAAACATAGTTGATAATGTTTTTGAGTGCATCATGACCGATGAATGAAGTGCTGATCTGAGGCTGGTGGTGCCAAGAGTGGAGAAATGGGTAGATAAGTCAGCTATCTTGAAGGCAATTGAGAATAGCAGAGCTCCCCACACATCTTGGTTTGAAAGCCCATGAAGATCAGCTAGGATACCTCATATAAAGTCACCATAAGGTACTCCTAATACCAATGCTTATGCTTCTGCTATTTCTAGCATTTTTTTTTATCCCCATATCCTAAGACATGAAGCTGAAGATAATTATCCTACTGTGTAACCTTATTCGACATTATTGACGAGGCGCATGGGGTACCTCGGGTACCCTTAAGTTTGGATATTCACTAAGCTATCTGTTATTTCATAACGGAACAACCCAATTTCATCAAACATATGGCGATTCCTCTATATATAATTACTGCTTATCTCAAGCTTTCTTAGGGTTCCTCTTGGTGTATACGAGGAATGATTTTCTATCATAGGGTATCTTGAGTACTATGGGTACCATTAATCTTGTCTCATCAGTATATCGCGAATTACTTAGACATGCTTTTTGCTGTTACTTCATGGCGGAACAACCCAATTTAATCAAACATATGGCGATTCCTCCAGATATGTTTATTGCTTATCTCAAGCTTTCTTAGGGTTCCTCTTGGTGTATTTGAGGAGTGACTTTCTGGCGTGGGGTACCTTGGGTACCCTTAATCAGAATATGGCAATTTTTCATAGAAATGCTTGTCGCAAGTCTTTTTTAAACTTGTGGCGATTCTTTTTTAGAGATGATGGAAAACTTCATGATCCATCATTCACTCTAAACCAAATATGCAAGACGAATAGTAATAAAGGTGGATGCTCGCCTACCATTATATATGATGGTCGAAAATCTCATGATTCGCCATTCGCATGAAATCAAATAGACAATATAGATTGAGATAAAAGTAGCTGCTCGCCTACTCTTATGAGAGATAGTCGAAAACTTTATGATCTACCATTCGCATGGAATCAAATAGACAATATAGATTGAGATAAATGTGGCTGCTTGCCTACCATTATGCGAGATTGTCGAAACCTCATGATCCACCATTCGCTCAGAATCAAATATGACGAACAAATGATGATAAAGGCGGTTACTAGCGTGCCCTTTTGCTGGGTCTGATGTTGAGTAGGTTATCAAGATCGGGGATAGGTCAGGTACCTTGGGTACCCTAAAATAAAGTGATCTCTGGATACCATCTTGCGTCATAATAAACAATACTCAAAAACATATATAAAGTTAGTTTAATGGTGACCAAATTCTTATAGCAGTTCAAGCTACTCATCCATATCAAAAAATCGAAAGGCAAATACAAGAGCACACATTATCAAACTTTGTAAGAAAATGCATTTATAGATAGTGGCGATATGGATCATTATATGACACTATTTTGTCATCCTAAAGAGAATATAGGGGATCCCGGGATCACTTGTTATTGTGATTAAGAGCTTAGGAAACTGACTAGTTTGGTGTACTCTGGGTACCCCACATGGTCAAGCATATATTTCAAACACACAAGCATTAAAGAAAACAAACAAAATAAATAGAATGAGGCAGAGTGTTATCACTTTACTAGTATGATGACTTTTCTTTGTTGTTCTTCGGAAAGGTTGCAGCCTATTTTGACAGTCTTTGTTGGATTGGTGGTGCAAATCTAAAGTGAAACCAGGTCTTCAACCGGGGTACCCCGTTTCTCATCTTTCGGTATTCAAGGATCCAAGGGTGCTTCAAATTCACATCGAGGCCCAATCTGGTCACCATGGGGTACCTTTAATTCATCTGAAGCAACCATTTCTATTCCAATTAGCGAAGGTCCCGACTGCTTTGGAGGGTCGGCTACCTGAGATGACTTTTTTAGTGCTGCTCTCCGCTGCCTAACAAGCATTTGCTTTGTCGGATAAGGTGTCGACTTGCTACCCCCCAGGTACCCCTTCATTGGCGGATCGAAAACTATTTGGTAAGTGACTTTGGAGGCCATAGAGTAATAATCGCGGGCTGACTGTTGATCCCGTTTAATGGTTATAACTTCATGGGCGACCGGAACTTTCATGGCGATGTAGTGCATGGATACCACTGCTTTAGTTGCTACTGAGAACGACCTTTCCAAGGGTAACGAGCAGTGTAATGATGCCTTTTGGGATGACCACATCCCTAACGAACCCAATAAGAGGCGTAGCATATAGGGTGATCTTTGGCGACTCAATCAATAGTTGATCCAAGGTGCTTTTGAAAATGATATCAAATGAGCTACCAGAATCTATAAGAGTCTTTACTACTTTACCAGTAGCAACCTTCAATGTAATTACTAAGGCGTCGTCATGGGGGTACGAGATACCTTCAACATCTTTTTCTGTGAAAATGATCGGCGGGGGATGGTGGGGTACCTGAGGCATTCCTCATCCGGTAAAGTTGACATCTCTGTCAATATTGGTTGTTAACGACAATGATCTACCATAGCTTTTGACGGCCCTCCTAAACTGGCCAGCTAGAATCGGTCCGCCCGCGATCATCCAAACATACACACATTTCTTATGTCTTGAGGGCACCTCTCGTTCCGGGGGCTGCTATCAGCTACCCGCTTACCCTTATCTTGTTCTATGAATTTCCGAGCCTCTCTCATACCAGCAACAAATTCTTTGAGGTACCCGCTAAAAATCAAAGATTTAATCTCCCCACACAAGCTAAAATACTCGGTTGTGCTATGGCCGAAGTCCTCGTGAAACTCGTAATACTTTAGGCTACGCTTCATGTTGGGATACTTCTTCATTGGTTTAGGCGGACAAAGGAGGCCACTATCCCGAATCTGGTAGAAGATCTACCCTGGGGAATGATTTAGCGTTCATGGTAAGATTCGTACCGAGATCTCGGTGGTGGCTCTTACTGCTCTGGTAGTGGCAATCTTGGAGGTTGGGGTACCGTGAGATACCCGGAGCGTTATACCCTCATCCCCGCGGGGCAACCCGTGGAGGGCTCCGTGTTCGGGGTACTCTTGGTAATGTGATTTCCGTCTTCTTGGGCTTCTCCTTGTTCTTTATGACCTCAGCCTTATCTTCTTGGCGCTTCAAATGACATTTATCATCTATCTCCACCTACTGTAATGCCCGGGAATAGGCTCCTCCATATGAAAGTGGGCGCTATTTTTTAAAAGAACGCCATAACTTGCCTAACCACAAATTTTTCTCAAAATAGGTCAGTTTATGTTGGTTTCCAAATGCTCCGGTTCGCAACACCTCTTGGTAGAAATGGCTCACATACTCTTCCAAACGTTCAGTTTCCCCTTACTTGATAAAAGCAAGTTTAGAGGTTGCCTTATCTTGAGTAGAAGCATAGGAAAACTCTTTAGTAAATTCGGATAACAACTAATGTAGGGAAGATATGCTACCCGCCTTTAATGACTGAAACCACGACTTCGCAGGACAAGTAAGTGTATGTGTAAACATCCTACACATGGCATTCTCAGCAACACCATTGATAAGCATTTGGTCACGGTATAGCTCAACATGCTCTGAGGGATCAGTGGTACTCGAGTATTGGGGTATCTGAGGTATGATGAACGCTTTAGGAAGAGCTGTCGTCTGAATGGCGAATGGTAGGTCATTGGTGTTGGAGCACTTGTGATTTTTTACTTTTCGGAGAAGAGCTTCGCTTGGGCTTCCAGGTTCTCCATTTTTTTCCATAAGTTCGAGGGGTACCCTAGGGGCACCTGATGATGTCGCCACTATTTGAGAAGCCCTTTTGGCGTTTAACTTGTCACGGAGATCCTCGTGGGCATGTTTTGCATACCTCGTATCCTGGCTGCCGCGAGAATTGCAAGAGGCGGCGGAACGCTCGTCTCGGGAACCCACGGTTTGAAACTTAGAACGGGTACTTGATGGCCTATGTTTTGGCCTGCTGGCCTCGGGTACCTCTGTTCTTACCATAACTTGTTGGTCTGCTTGAGGTGGTGGAGCATCTAGCATCACTGGTGGAAGTGAACTTTTAGGTACCCGAGATCCAACCGCCCTAAGAATTACATAGGCAAGATCCTCGAAACACTTGTGAGAGATGGGTTCCTCATCTTGGCGAATAATTGTCGATTGTTTGATAGACTCGCCTTTAGTGAGACGACTACTCTCCTTGCGAGATCACTACCTTCACCACTGCTGTCATCCCCCATCCTTATATGATCTGCCATTAAAACTTCGGAAGGTATGTCAGGTGCCATGTATTCGAGCACACTCAACAACTAGTTTGATAACCGCGATGGAGGCTTTTTGTGCGTATTCCCACTGACGGCGCCAATTGTTTCAGATAGATTTTGGGGGTAGAAAAAGATAAACCTATATAGAAAAATAAATTTGTACTTTTAGGGGAAACATGGTACCTCACTAGTTTGCCGTGTGTGATATTCTTAAATTCGGAGGAGGTGAGAGAAGATGAGGGAAGTGGTAACAATAGTAAAAGGTTTGAACCAAGAAAAATGGCCTTCGAAACAAACTTCATGCTTGCAAAACAGTAAAATAGAGGTTAGAGGTGAAGCCGGGGTAACGCTGGTGTTCACACTCCGACGCTCAAGTTAGCAACTCAAGTTTTTTTATGGTAAAGAGAGCTTGTCAGCCCTCTGTAAATTAAGGTTTAAGGTTGAAAAAAGCTTATTTTTTGAGTGAATGAATAATATCATGGAGAATATAACTTAGACACCTTTATATATGGAGTACCTCAACTGCCACGTGGCGTATCTTTTATGGCTATTGGCTATCATTTTTCGGGCTTTTCACGTATTTTTACCTTTTTATAATTTTTGGTCCGTTATATGCATGCTTAAGAATCAAGAAGGCGTTTGCGGCGTATCTTATCCTTTGCGAACGTGGTGCGCGCTGGAGAGTGGACCAGGGTATCTCTGTCGGGTAAGGCGGCTGTAAACCATTGTCCCAAGGACATTGTCCTTCACTTTTGGGGTATCTCGATCTGCCGGGTACCTCAAGTTATACGGGGTATCTCAATCTATGCGGGATACCTCGAGTTACTCTGGAGTTATGCAGGGTACCTCGAGTTATTCCGAATACCTAGAATTATGCTGGAGTTATGCGGGTTACCTCGAATTATACTGGAGTTATGTGGGTACCTCAAATTACTCTCGAGTTATGCGGGGTACCTCAAATTATACTGGAATTATTCCGCTCATCGACACGTGGCGTTCTGCTATATTTTCCTTTTTCTCCCCAAACAATAAGGAAAAAAAAGTACGTTAATGATTCTGAAATTCGAAAATTTAGGGAAACAAAATACATTAGTGATTCTGAAATTTGAAATTTTCATTGTTTTAAAATTTATTTTCAGAAAATCCAATCAAACAATTCATGATTCCTTCCCCCGGTATGTTCAATAATTTTGTATGTGGCTTCTTAGTAATTTACTGGAAACATAACGTCAACAACTCAATATCACCATATCGTTGTATTTATTTGCCCATTCGCTACATCCCCACTGACCAAAAAGGAAAAGGAAAAAAAATGATCAGCTTCAACCTATTCGCTTTAGTATTACAGAACATTTTTTATGAAAATAAGAAAAGACACAAAAAAGAGACAAAAGTCGGTTCCTGTTGAGGCCGTATAATCCAACAACGATTCCAATCCACAAGTCTTTGTATGAATAGTCCATATTTCAATGGAATCATAAAACTACATGACAGCTCCCATTTTCTTTGTATCCAATCACGTTCGCTCAGAACTAACAAGGCAAGCAACTACATTTCCCTGAACTCTACACTCAACTCATGCCACGTGTTCCATGTTCATTGCCCCTTCTTCTTCTTCTTCCCAAAGCAATACCCAATCAGAATATATAAAAAAATTATAAAAATAATACGTTGGCTTTACTTTGATCAGATATTTTATAAAAAAATACATATATTTATTAAATAGTGTTTCTCACGGTAATTAGAAAAATTAAAAAAATTCTAAAATTAAGGTGAATAAAAAAATTCTAAAAAATACTCTTTACTGTATTTAGAGTAAGGTGAATAAAATTAATCACCTGAAATCTCTCCGTAACTTTGTGCTAAGTAGAGATGTAAATCTTACCCATAACTTGCTTTTTATTTAAAATTTATATATATTAATTCATTTAAAAAATAATTTTAAAAAAATCAACAAGCATCTGCTGGTTCGGGTGTGTGTATGTGTATATATAAATATATACAAACTTACCTACTAACGAACGCTTCTATTGTTATCAGCATTGTCTAAAAACATGGGATCTAAAACAATGGTTCTCTTTATGGTCTCTCTCGTCGTCGTCTCCTCCGTTTCATCAGGGACGTTGATCGACGATAGCGATCAGCTGATCAGGCAAGTAACGGACAACAGTGACAAGATCCTAAGCCACCACGAGAGCACCAACAACGACCTCTTGGGCGCAGAGCACCACTTCTCCATATTCAAGAAGAAGTTCAATAAAGCGTACGCTTCGCAGGAGGAGCTCGACCGTAGGTTCAATATTTTCAAGGCCAACTTGCAACGCGTCGCGTGTCATGAGAAGCTCGACTCGAGCGCCACCCACGGTGTCACTTAGAGGTGGCAAAACGGGTCATCATGTCGTGTCAAATTTAAGATGACCCAAATCTGACCCATTTAATAATCGTGTCAAAATATTGAAACTCAAACCCGACACGGAAAATAAACATGTTACCCAATAACTCGTTTAATATTTATGTATTAAATAATATTTACATCAAATATTGCACTCCCAATTAATGCAAATTGCATTCCATCATGTATATATATGTGCAATTAATATAATATATTATTATATTATTTGCACATGATTTGCATTCCATAATGGAACGCAAATTGCATTCCATCATGTATATATATGTATGTACCTAAATATTACACATTTAGACCATTAAAGTTCTAAATTTATATCTATCAAAAACAAAAGTTCTAAATCTATATAGAATTTTACAAAATAGACTGTCACAGTCCATATATATTCTTATCCTTCACAAAAAATGGAGAATCATCTTTAATATGCGAGTTTTGATAATTAGCACCTACAAATTGATTTAAAATTAAAAAAAAAGTATATTTTAATGCAAATATGAATTTAAAAAAAGAGAAATTAATAAATGATTAAGCTTTTCATTTATCAGTTATCAATAACATTTGCTTTGGATGGAAGACTATTAATTGTTGTGCTCGAGTATATCAATGGTTAGCTCATCCATAGAAAC